>NC_089249.1:210961531-211261531 GCF_963930625.1 Muntiacus reevesi
AACAGAACAGTCTTTGATGTTTCAGTAAGCATTTTCTTCTGATGATAACATTTGGTTGTTTTTGTAAGAAATGACATCTCTGCCAGGTGCTGAGGATGTGATAGTAAAGAGACAAAAATCTTGTAAGGAGTTTTTTTTTTTTTTACTCTATTAGGAAAGTCATAATCAAGGTAAAGAAATAAAACAGTGTACCTGGCGTGATAGCAGTTAAAGGGAAAAAAGCAGAACAACAATATGAAATTTTTGGAATAGGATTGAAGTTATAAGTGGATTAGCCAGGGAAAGCTTCTTGTGAGTAAAAGATCTGAACAAAGAGAGGCAGCTAGTGATATTGAAAAATAGGGGGGAGCATACTATAGCAAGAGACAACAGCCAAGTCACTCAAGCATAGTGGAGCTGAGAAAATCAAGGAAGAGGAGTAGGAAATTAAGTCAAGGAGGGAAAGGACAGCATGGCTATGTAAGATCTAAGAAGTCAAGATGAGTGGGTTTTGAACAGACAGATGATCTGAGATAGCCAGAAGTTAGAAACGGAAAGCAAATCTCCCACAAAATTGAAAACAATAATGGCCAGCACATAAAGGAAACAGACATTGTGCAAATATGATCTAAAAAGCAACTAAAAAGTAATGGGGCTTCCATGGTGGCTCGGACAGTAAAGAATCCACCTGTAATGCGGGAACATTCGATCCCTGAGTTGGGATGATCCCCTGGAGGAGGGCATGGCAATCCACTCCAGTATTCTTGCCTGAAGAATCCCCATGGAAAGAGGAGCCTGGTGGGCTGCAAGCCATGGGGTCATAAAGAGTCGGACATGACTGAGCACAGTAAAAAGTAATAGATCTAAATAGCATAAGGGGGCTTCCCTGGCGGCTCAGGGGTAAAGAAACTTCCTGCCAATACAGAAGACACAGGTTCAGTCCTTGGTCTGGGACTCTACACACCAAGGAACAACTAAGTCCATGCAGCACAGCTCTTAAGTCTGTGCTCCAGAGTCCAGGAGCTACAGCTACTGAGCCCGAGTGCCCTAAAGCCAGTCCTCCAAAACAAGAGAAACGGCTACAGTGAAAACTCCATGCACTGCAACAAAGGGAAGCCCCTCCCTCTGCAACTAGGCAAAAGTCCATGCAGCAATGAAGACTCAGCACAGGAAAAAATAAATAAATAAATAAATTTTAAAATATTGGAAGGATTAGAGAAAAAATTTAGATGTGGCAAAGAGGCAAAGGAAATCCAACATGTACAAATTCAGAGCTCTTCCCCACTTCACCTGAAAAAAATAAAACAGGATAAAGGATATATATCTTTTAGAAAAAAATAACTTTCTAGAAATAAAAAAGGAAGAAAAGAAGATTAAAATATATATATTAAAAGGTATACTATATTCTAGATAAGATGAATTCAGAATGGTTCATGCTGAAACATATTCTTTAAAAAAAGTCAGTGGAATCTAAAAATAAAGAATTTTGACAAAAACTTGATTGACTTAGAAAAGTGCAAAAAGTAAGATGGCCTCAGATTTCCAATCAGAAATATCCAAACAAGTAATAATAATAATCCAACAAGGTAATCAAGGAAAGAAAGTGTAAGTCAAGTAGTTTATTTTCACATGTCTGTCCTTCAAGTTTAGGAGCTTCAAATTTTGAGTATGCAAGAATTCATTTTCATGAGTCTTTCTCAAAAAGACTATTAGAGAATAAATTTCAGACAATCAAATATTGATTTGAAAACCACTGCAAAAGGATTGACAAGGATCATTGCATTTAAGTATAGGACTATGTCTAAAACAAATGTATTAGAATTACAACAAAGAATACAAATATGGTACAAGAATTTATATAGTTAGAACTAAGAACTTGGAAAGAAAAGAATGAAAAGTTATTTTTAGATAATGTAAGTGCTGATTAACTGCTGCTAATTTCTTATAACCAAATGTAATAGTGAGAAGTCAAAGCATACCATTAATAATTTTAAAAAATTAAAGATATAATAACATAGTTAACAATTTCAAGAAAATCATCCTAGAAATATAGCATTATTATCTAATATCAGATGGTGGAGACAAGAAGAAGAGACAAAGGGAAGAAGAAATTTGCTTAATGTTTTTCACTGAACAGAAATAATAGACAACGTTAGACAAATAATAGACAAAAGAAGTAGGCCTTTTCCACTAAAATTGAAAAATTAAAAATTACCCTCCAGAGTTAGATTATCCTGCATCTTAAACTGAATGTGAGTCAAAATATGAAATGCTGGCTAATTAGCAAGTCTTATACAGTGTTATAGCAAAAACTTCCCAACAAATGTGTCAGACTATACTCATGATGCTAATGATTTAGCATTAATTAGATATTAGATATTAATCCCATCAGGCTTTGTGTGTTCAGTGAGGGCCTGAACTAGCCAGACTTCCTAAGGGGTTTTCTCCATCCAACCGTGATCAGTCTTTTCTGTTTATTGTAGTAGGTTATAAAATATAATCATTTTCAATATGCTTTAATGCAAGCAGGAAAGAAAAACACTTTACAACAGGCCAGTACACAACACATACAAGAATTCTTAAACTGTTCTTTGGTTACTCACCCACACGTAATTGTTATCTGGGAATTCAATTAAAAAAAACTCTGGAAAAGTATTAGAGAGTATTAAAATGAAAATCATCAGGTAAATTGAAACTTTGAGAGGAAGAAAAAATTGGTAATTGTGGTAGAACCGGTTTTAATTAGACATAAGGAAAGTTTTTCTGACTTACTAGTTTGCAAGTAAATTATTACAGTATTTTATGGAGTGATGGAGAGAAATGATGTCTATGATAGTAAAATTCAAAACACAGGGTAGGCAAATAATCTCACTGCTTCTGAGATCCATTCATTTGGGTAAAAACTAATACTTAAAATATCACCTTCACACTGTCCCTTGTGAAAGTCATTATACAATTTGATTGTTGAGAGGGGAAAAAAAAAAGAGTGACGGTAAATAATCAAGAATAAAATTCAAGATATTTCTTTTTCAAGGATAGTGGATTTAACATTCTACATAGAATATTTTACTTTCAGGATGGTTTGACTTTATAGACCTTATTGTCCCAAATGGCGCCAATGATATCATTACCACAACCATCTGTGCTCTAAGCCAGAGTCACCCTTTAAAACCAACAGGCACGAGCTTCATAGTCTCAGACTGTGGCAGAGAAGAACATATTCCAAAGTCAAAGGCAATGTTTTTTCAGTCTAAGAGCTACAAATGAGAGGACTAGATATTATAGACTACATTTACGGGAATCTCTAAAATCATATTTGACATTTCTTAACACGTTTTGAAGAAAAGAGTTAAATTTCCAAAACATTTACATCAGATTTTTGTGCATTTTTAATTAATAAAGCCCTTCCCAGGTGGATCAAGTGATAAAGAATTTGCCTGCCAATGCAGGAGCTGAAGGCTTCAATCCCTGAGTTGGGAAGATCCCCTGGAGAAGGAAATGGCAACCCACTCCAGTAATCTGGCCTGGAAGATTCCATGGACAGAGGGGCCCGGCGGGCTACAGTCCACAGGGTCGCAAAGAGCTGAGCACACAGCACACACACTAAAAGAACCAGGCGGCAGCCAAAGCTGAGAGTTCAACGGAACTTCTGAAGCATTCCCTGGAAAATGGTTGGTTTGGGGCCAAGACATCTAATCATGCAAAGTACAGAATTTCAGAGACAAGAAATAAAACATCCTGGGGTAAGTCAAGAGGAATGATGCTAAGTGGGACAGCTTCTGCTTTGCACCTTGTATTCTTCCTTTTAGAGGAAAAGTGTAGTATTAAAGTACTTGCCACAATTTATATACTGCGTAACTGAGGAAGGACTTCCTAAACTTGCAGAGTATTGCCTCTAAATTGGTGTTTTAACTTTGTCTTTTGTTGTTAATTCCAATACTTTAGGAACTTTTGAGTAGTGGAGTATGTGCCAGAGAAATAGATTCCATGATCCTAGGTACACTTCCATTGAGGGAAAGCAGGTTCCCTGATCAGGTCTGCTATGATATCCCATGTTGACAGACTGAACATCCTGTTTGGATAATGGTACTAACTGAAGCCCTGTAAAGATGAAAAGCAAACTCATACTCAGAATGTGTTTTTCCTGTTAGAATAAATATATGACCTTTCCAGAATGAAAGGATTCAAAGAATAAACTTGCCACTAAGTGGACAATAGGAATTCCAGAGGAATACAGTGGCTACCCACTCCGGTATTCTTGCCTGGAGAATGCTATGGACTTAGGAGCCTAGTAGGCTGCCAATGGGGTCACAAAGACTCAAACACAACTGAGCAATTAACATAGTTTCAGCAGCAACTAAATGAACCTTTATGAAAGGGAGCCCATGCTTTTGGGCCTACATATAGTCTCCTCTCTGCCACCATGACCACTTTAGTTTTCGGTTGAAAAACTTGCTCAGTTCTGAAATTGGACAAGGAAAAAAGTGACTTTTCATTGGAAAGCCAGAACTTGACTTTTAAGACATATATCCTTACCTCCTTCTGCCTGGTGTAAACTGAATGGCACCCTTGTTGGCTGCTCATTTCTTTTTCCCTTAGTGATGGCATATTCTGTTAACCATCTCCATAGCACGCTAGTCAAATTCCTCTAGCTTCCACTCCTACCCTACTACTCTACAATAACTGTATCCACCCAGCTCTTGGAGGTTAAGTGCTCCTATGTGGCCTCTGTTTCTTTCATGATTCCATCACCCCACTGCTATTTATGAGCCTGTGTATACCCCCTTGACCTCCCCATGAACATCATATTTCAATAGGTTTTCCAAATTTAGTATCTACTCCAGCTTGCCCACTACTCTGAAACTTTTAATACTTCTTAATACCAAGTGTCACTGCAATTCTGCCATTTCTACTTCACTTATCATGAGCCATCAGTTTTTCCAAAGGTCCTTACCAGGGTCCTAAAAGATGATGCTGTGAAAGTGCTGCACTCAATATGCCAGCAAATTTGGAAAACTCAGCAGTGGCCACAGGACTGGAAAAGGTCAGCTTTCATTCCAATCCCAAAGAAAGGCAATGCCAAAGAATGCTCAAACTACCACACAATTGCACTCATCTTACACGCTAATAAGGCAATGCTCATAATTCTCCAAGCCAGGCTTCAACAATATGTGAAACGTGAACTTCCAGATGTTCAACCTGGTTTTCGAAAAGGCAGAGGAACAAGAGACCAAGTTGTTAAGATCTGCTAGATCATCGAAAAGGCAAGAGAGTTCCTGAAAAATGTCTATTTCTGCTTTATTGACTATGCCAAGTCTTTGACTGTGTGGATCACAATAAACTGGACATTTCTTAAGGGGTTGGGAATACCAGACCACCTGACCTGCCTGAGAAATCTGTACACAGGTCAGAAAGCAACAGTTAGAACTGGACATGGAACAACAGACTGGTTCCAAATAGGAAAAGGAGTACGTCAAGGCTGTGTATTGTCACCCTGCTTATTTAACTTCTATGCAGAGTGCATCATGAGAAATGCTGGGCTGGAGGAAGTACAACCTGGAATCAAGATTGCCAGAAGAAATATCAAACACCTCAGATATGCAGATGACACCACCCTCGTGGCAGAAGGTGAAGAATAAAGAGCCTCTTAATGAAAGTGAAAGAAGAGAGTGAAAAAGTTGACTTAAAGCTCAACATTCAGAAAACTAAGATCATGGCATCTGGTTCCATCACTTCAGGGCAAATAGATGGGGAAATAGTGGCTGACTTTATTTATTTATTTGGCTCCAAAATCACTACAGATGGTGACTGTAGCCATTAAATTAAAATTGCTTGCTCCTTGGAAGGAAACTTATGACCAACCTAGACAGCATATTAAAAAGCAGACAAAGATCCATCTAGTCAAAGCTATGGTTTCTCCAGTAGTCATGTATGGATGTGAGAGTTGGACTATAAAGAAAACTGAGTGCTAGAATTAATGCTTTTGAACTGTGGTGTTGGAGAAGGCTCTTGAGAGTCCCATAGACTGCAAGGAGATCCAACCAGTTCATCCTAAAGGAGATCAGTCCTGAGTGTTCATTGAAACAACTAATGTTGAAGCTGAAACTTCAATACTTTGGCCCCTGATGCAAAGAACTGACTCATTGGAAAAGACCCTGATACTGGGAAAGACTGAAGGCGGGAGGAGAAGGGGATGACAGAGGATGAGATGGTTGGATGACATCACTGACTCAATGGACATGAGTTTGAGTAAACTCCAGGATTGGTGATGGACAGGGTGGCCTGCCTGGTGGGCTGCAGTCCACAGGGTCACAAAGTGCCAGCCACAACTGAGGGATGGAACTGAATTTACCTGGTTATTTAGACTTATATCCTCAGAGATTGGTCCCAAATAAGTAAACTCAAGAATACAATCCCACTTACACTCCTCTGGCTCTTGCTGGTCGGTTTACAATTCTCATAGTGTATAAGATAGCTTAGGTTATAACTCAATTCTAGTTTAAGGCCTAGATGCCAGAAAGAAAGGTGGAATTTCATCTTAAGTGCCATACATGACTTGTAGAGAAAAAGTATTTACACCATCTTAAGGCAATGAGAGAATTCTATCTCTTAATAGGGAAGGTTATACCACTTCTGCAGTCTCAGAGAACTCAGAGGAATCTGGTAACTTGTTATTTTGGTGAACATCAATCCATTCTCATTCTTTATATCTGGGTCCCATTTTTTCCCCAACCAGGGTTCTAATCTTAGAAAGCAAATCTTGCTTTGTTGAGAATTTAATCTCTTTTGGAAACTGGCTTTTCTGATAATTAGGACCTGGGACCTATTCTCAGCTTACCCTTCCCTCCTACTATAGGAGACATTAGCCTCTGCATATGCTACCAAGGAAGACTTCCAGCTTTTACATTCAGCTTGTAACTGATAATTAATCACTCTCAGGGTTTTCCAGGGGGAAAAAAGAAATTCTTCCAAAGCAGTGATGAAAGTGGATGTATGTGTTTACTACAGTCTCCTCCTGCCACCTCAGAATATTCATTTATACTAAGTATCTTCTCTTTGGGCCAATGTTATAGGGTTTTATTTATTTCCCTATCAAGGCATCTGCTTTAGTATAGGAAGCATTCAAGTTTATGACATTCCATCTACTTTATAGTTGCACCATTCTTACAATCAAATTCTGGACCTAATGTTATAGCATGATCTTCTCTCTTGCTTCAGGATATGAGACTATCTTTAAATGTTGCCATAGATACCTTCTGGCTTTCAGAGCTTGCTATGAGTAAAGAGTTGACTGCACTGATCTTGTATTATTTGTCTTCAAAACTGTGATGGCAGTTAACAAAAGCCAGCCAAGGCTTTAAAATCACCATTGCCCTTACATCTTTCAATTATCAGAGCTATTGCATAAACTAATTACTCTTCTGTTTAAACATCATCTCAAATTACTACTCATGGAGTTCATGGCAAGAAAGATGGTAAAGACGGTCCATAAACAGTCAATAGTTATTACCTCTCTTTCCCCATACTACTGAAAAAGGTTCCTTGTTACCATCCGACTAATGAACAATTCAACTCCAGAATAATATTTCACAATTCTGTTTTGTTGGGCCACTTCCTTTACAAGCACCGTGATGTGGTGGAAAAAGCTCTCAGGAAAAAGAACAGAAAGATTTACAGGGTTGATGTAGAAATATATTGTCCCATATGTTTACTGTCCACAGTAGCTACTGAGAGTTGAGTTGAAGTTAAGTGTGGGGGTGGGAGTGGACATCAAAAATCAAAAGTGAAAAGTGAAATTTTTAAATTCACTCAGCCGTGTCCAACTCTTTGGGACCTCATGAACTATACAGTTCATGGAATTCTTCAGCCCAAAACACTGGAGTGGGTAGCCTTTCCTTCTCCAGGGGATCTTCCCAGCCCAGGGATCGAACCCAGGTCTCCCGCATTGCAGGCAGATGCTTTACCAGCTGAGCCACAAGGGAAGTGCAATATACTAGAGTGGGTAGCCTGTCCCTTCTCCAGTGGATCTTAACCCAGGAATTGAAAGGGGTTCTCCTGCATCGCAGGCAGATTCTTTATCAACTGAGCAATCAAGGAAGCCCAAAAATCAAAACTGCATCCTAAAATCATTTAATCATTCTTCTTTAAAAGGTAATTCTAACGAACTGCTTGAACATGTTTACCCTCTGCCTACTCCATAATTTTCCAAAGAATACATCTTGTTTTTCAGTCACTCAGTTGTGTCCAACTGTTTGCATCCCTAAATACTGCAGCATGCCAGATTCCCTGTCTGTCACTATCTCCCGGAGTTTCCTCAAACTAATGTCCATTGAGTTGATGATGCCATTTCATCAGCAGTCCCCTTCTCCTGCTGCCCTCAATCTTTCCCACCATCAGGGTCTTTTCTAGTGAGTCAGCTCTTTGCACCAAGTGGGCCAAAGTGTTAGAACTTCAGCTTCAGCATCAGTCCTTCCAATGAATACAGTGTTGATTTCCATTAGGATTAACTAGTTTGATCTCGTTGCTGTCCAAGGGACTGTCAAGTCTTCTCCTGCATCAAAGTTTGAATGAATCAATTCTTTTGTACTCAGACTTCTTTATGATCCAACTCTCACATCTGTACATGATTACTGGAAAAAGCATAGCTTTGACTATATGGATCTTTGTTGGCAAACTGATGTCTCTTCTTTTTAATATGCTAAGTTTGTCAAAGCATTTCTTCCAAGGAGTAAGCATCTTTGAATTTCATGACTGCAGTCACCATCCACAGTAATTTTGGAGCTGAAGAAAATAAAGTCTCTCACAGTTTCCATTTTTTCCCCATTTGTTTGCCACAAAGTGATAGGACCAGATAAAAGATCTTAGTTTTCTGAATTCTGAGTTTTAAGCTAGCTTTATCATTCTTCGCTCTCACCTTCATCAAGAGGCTCTTAATTTCCTCTTCATTTTCTGCCATTAGCATGGTGTCATCTGCATATTGAGGTTATTGATATTCCTCCTGGTGATCTTGATTCCAACTTGAACTTCATCCAGCCCAGCATTTCACATGATGTACTCTGCATAGTTAAATAAGCTGAGTGACAGTATACGGCCTTGATGTACTCCTTTTCCAATTTTAAACCAGTTCATTGTCCCATGTCCAGTTCTAATTGTTGCTTCTTGACCTGCATACAGGTTTCTCAGGAGGCAGATGAGGTGGTCTGGTATTCCCATCTCCTTAAGAATTTTCTAGCTTCTTATGATCTATACAGTCAAAAGCTCTACTGTAGTCTATGAAGCAAAAGTAAATGTATTCCTGGAACTCCCTTGCTTTTTATATGATCCATTGGATGCTGGCAGTTTGATTTCTGGTTCCTCTGCCTTTTCTAACCCCAGCTTGTGCATCTGGAATTTCTTGGTTCAGTTACTGCTGAAGCCTAGTTTGAAGGATTTTGAGCATTACATCTAAAGATAAAAATATCAATTTGAATATTCATTTAATCCATTGTTTATACCCACTTTCATGATTGGTTCAATCACAGAGACAAATCTATGACATTTGACTCAGTCTATACCAAGAAATAAATGTCCTATAAAACCATATTTGCTGCAGCATCTTAAATGATTTAACCTAGGGTAGATTTTAGTTATACTTTATCCTAAAATGAGTTTTGAAAGAAGTCTTTTTTTATATTAAAAGTCAATCCAATCAACTTGCTTCAAAGAGTAGTATTAATGATATTACACAGTGATGAGTAATACCCTGACTAAATTTTGAAAGTTCTAATGGAAAAATAGTAAAACTGAATAAAGAGGTAAAATCTAAATAACTATATCTGGAGTGAGAGATAGTGAAACATCAGTGGAGAGTTGAGGAAGAGGAAAACTGAGTTTGCTTCATCATTCTTAGCTATGGTTTCAGCCATTTTTTCCCAAAAAATTCAGTTCCTTTTTTGAAATTCATTTGAGTCGGTTCTAATGAGGTGAATGAACCTAGAGCCTATTATACAGAGTGAAGTAAGTCAGAGAAAAACAAATATTGTGTATTAATGCATATGTATGGAATTTAGAAAGATGGTACTGATGAACCTGTCTGCAGGGCATCAGTGGAGACACAAACATAGAGAACAGACTTGTGGACATGGGTGAGATTAAGGGAAGGATAGAGTGAGATGAATAGAGAAAGTAGCATAGATGCAGATATACTACCATGTATAAAACAGACAGCCAATAGAAATGTACTGTATGACTCAGGGAAACCAAACGGGCTCTGTAGCAATCTAAAGGGGCAGGAAAGAGCGGGAGGTGGGAGGGAGGTACTAAATCACGTTGATGTACGGCAGAAGTGAAATCAATATTGTAAAGCAATTCTTCTTCAATTAAAAAAATAAACTAAAATTCAGTTCTGTTTTCAAGATTGATAGAAAAAGTGATTGAAAGTATTCTAAGATTAGTAAGTAAATTTTAGAGGGAGAATAATCCTATAATTATAGTATAAATATCTTCTTACTGGTAGACAATCAAAGATATATTCAATTTATAACAATAACATATAACATCATTTTCATAATGAGTGGATCAGAGAGCAGAGTTTAAAAGTGTACATCAATATTACGAACTTGGCTAATCTTTTTTGCAATAATTATGGAAACGAGTTATCAATATTCTCTACTATTGCTTTCTTAGCCATACACTATATCCTTCTGCGATGACAAATGGTAAATATCTACTTTCTCAATTGATATCTAATTTTTAAAGGAAAGTATTTTATTATCAGTAAAGAAAAATTATTATGCTTATATAATCTGGTTTCATAAATTAATAATATTGAAAAAATTAGAATTTATAACTTTTGTACTATTTTCTTTAACACATAGCTTAAGAATATAAGTGAAAAAGACTATATGTTAAATGGAACAACATATAGTTAAAATTTAAACCAAAAATGAAATTCACAAGACCTCAATAAAAATCTTGCTTCCTAAAAATATGATTTTCATTAACATAATCTACAAAAATTTATTCCTTCACTTTCTGCTATTTTTTTGCATATTATTTTCTTATTTCCCTAGAAACAGTACAAGTTATCTCAGACCAAGATAACTGTTGTCTCACATTTGCTTCTCTCACTTGTTAACTTTCTCAATGATTTTCCATCTGGCCCAAAACAGTGTTTTTGTAAAAGTTTAGAGAAAAGATAAAAGGAAGCTTTAAATGAAATTCTCTTAATACTCTCACCTGCTTATGATGTAGTGAGCCTTCAATCAAAGGAAAAGAGGAAAGGATAATTGGATTCAAGTAAGAAGAAACAATGAATTAGAGATGGCTCATGCTATCTATGGAAAACACAAACAAATTTAATGACAGTTGATGAAGAACTGTGAAGTATCTAAAAACATGAAATATAAATATTTACAACACAAGGAGCTGCTCCAAAACTTCAACCCCCACTACTGTGCCCAAAATGATTTGGGGCCACTCTTCTCAAATGTACTTTCCATAAACCCACAAAGAAGATGATACAACACTATGTTGAATAGTAGTGGTGAGAGTGGGCATCCTTGCCTTGTTCCTGATTTCAGAGGAAATGCTTTCAATTTTTCACCATTGAGGGTGATGCTTGCTGTGGGTTTGTCATATATAGCTTTTATTATGTTGAGGTATGTTCCTTCTATTCCTGCTTTCTGGAGAGTTTTAATCATAAATGAGTGTTGAATTTTGTCAAAGGCTTTCTCTGCATCTATTGAGATAATCATATGGTTTTTATCTTTCAATTTGTTAATGTGGTGTATTACATTGATTGATTTGCGGATATTAAAGAATCCTTGCATTCCTGGGATAAAGCCCACTTGGTCATGGTGTATGATTTTTTTAATATGTTGTTGGATTCTGTTTGCTAGAATTTTGTTAAGGATTTTTGCATCTATGTTCATCAGTGATATTGGCCTGTAGTTTTCTTTTTTTGTGGCATCTTTGTCTGGTTTTGGAATTAGGGTGATGGTGGCCTCATCATCACAGCAAACCTATTATATTCTACAGATTAAAAAAAATACTCAGAAACATGTGTTAAATAACATTTCCTAAAATTGGGATTTCTAACTCCATCTTTATATGTTAAAACCTTCAATCTCATAATATTTTCTCCTGCTTCTCACACATATATCAATCTCAACTCTTTATCTCATGTGCCCATACACTATTTGTCTTTTTCTTTCTTCCTTTGAATTCACTCCACACACTCAATTATCTTTACAGGTGATGTCTCCACTATAAGGATTTTATAGTACAGATTTCCCTTTGCTCTAAGGGAGAGTGTACATGGAACTCAGCTCTATATATACTAGCATCAATCATTTCCCTTATGCCATTTTAAAGATAAAATCAATTCCCCTTTTGAAGCAACTCTAATACTTTGATAAACTGTTAAATTTACAGCAAAGACAGAGGATTATATCTTTTTTCTGAAGTGTTTGGTGTATTATTGAACTCTATCCAGAACATCTTTTCTATTAAAGACAGTATCTGTGCCATAATCTGTGAATTCAAAATTACAAGCATAGTGCTGAACCCAGAGCTTGTTAAATAGCTTCCCCACCACATATGTACATACACACACACACACACACACACACACACACACACACACACAAAGCCTTATGAACTTGCTACTAACCAAAGACTTATCAAAATTCAACTAGAAAAAAATGGAATCCTTTTAAAAAATTGGTCCAACATTTGACTTGAAAGATTAAAAGCAAAAGAAAATTTATGAAAGATAATGATACAATTAGTGTTCTTGGATATGATTCCAAATTTAAGTTTACACCTACAAGCAACATAGAAACTGTTTTCAAATTTTTATTTGAAGCCTCTACAATAAAAAAGATTTGTCATTTTATTTTCTTTGCCTGTATCATTATGAAATCTAAAAAATACTAATGTACCAAACACAGCAAAACTCAAAGCAGATATCCCAAATAAGTAAATTAAAAGCAGGGTTGTCAAATGAAAAACAGTCCTCATGAAGGTCCCTGCATCGGATCTATATATTTTCATATTACATAGGAATTAGTGGATATAAAAGGACAAATATATTAAGGTTAATTGACAGAGTCATATTCAGAAACAGATTTATCTATTTCTCAATCTAAATCCTTTCTTCTGATACAGTTTGTAAAGGAAAGATTTTGGTGGCATCTGTCCTTATGGTATAGCAGAGAACTCAATGGAGCTTGTAAAGTTTAAATATTTTGTTCCTTCAAATTTTACATCTACATGCTTTTATCAAAAAAATGAAGCCAAACAGACATATTTGACTAGTGAAAATATTCCCAAATCTACAAAATATATTCATATGTATATATATAAGATTTTAGGTCATAAGGTTAATTGGTGACACATAGAATATATATCCAGCCATATAATACAAACAAACATCAACCTAATGAAATCTTTTCTTCTCTGGTTCTGGTCTTTCTGTCACTTATACCTGTGATTAAATTTTGAGGATAGCAAAGTTCTGAGAATCACTATAACATAGAAGGAAGAATTAATGAAGAGATAAGACAATGTGTTGATAGAACATATATTCTTAAAGTGCATAATAGCAGGCAAGCAAGAGCACAGTTTGAAGAATTAGCCAAGGAAATAGTAGGATAAATCAAAATAATATTAGGTGGAGAGCATCAATTTAGAGATAATTAGACAACAAATGGTCTTCCTTGTGACTCAGTGTTAAATAACCCACCTGTCAATGCAGGGGACATGGGTTCAATCCCTGAGTTGGGTGAGAAGATCCCCTGGAGAAGGAAATGGAAAACCACTCCAGTATTCATGCCTGGGAAATCCCGTAGAAAGAGGATCCTGGGTGGGCTACAGTTCATGGTGTAGAAGAAATGAAAATATGAGATAAATACAGAAACTCTTGAAAAAAGATCTAAAAAGAGTGTGATGACTTGTTTTAAGAGGAAATTTGATTTTGTGAAAATGTTAATGATGTAATACCTAAAAATTAATAGTCATAGACTAGATAAGCCTCTTTGCTTCTCACTTAAGGTGGTATTAGAAGACTCCTTATTTAGGCCTAACTGTATGGGAAATGGAATTAACAGGATTAAGAGTAATTAGTTCTGTCTACCAGATCTAATCCTCTACTTTCTGGCTTATCTTTGTAGATTGTACCTCTCCCAGGCTGTTTGGATGACCCTTAGAAAATTTGCACTAGAAGAAAGAAGCTGTAGTTTTTTTCAAACCAACTTTTACTTCACTTCACTTATGGCAGGAAGCGAAGAAGAACTAAAGAGCCTCTTGAAAGTGAAAGAGGAGAATGAAAAAGCTGGCTTAAAACTCAACATTCAAAAAACTAAGATCATGGCATCTGGGCCCATCACTTTAAGGCAAATAGATGGGGAAACAGTGGAAACAGTGGCTGACTTTATTTTATGGGGGCTCCAAAATCACTGCAGATGGTGACTGCAGCCATGAAATTAAAAGGCACTTGCTCCTTGGAAGGAAAGCTATGGCCAACCTAGACAGCATATTAAAATGCAGAGATATTACCTTGCCAACAAAGGTCCATCTAGTCAAGGCTATGGTTTTTCCAGTAGTCATGTATGGATGTGAGAGTTGGACTATAAAGAAAGCTGAGTGCCAAAGAATTGATGCTTTTGAACTGTGGTATTGGAGAAGACTCTTGAGAGTCCCCTGGACTGCAAGGAGATAAAACAAGTCAATCCTAAAGGAAATCAGTCCTGAATATTCATTGGAAAGACTGATGTTGAAGCTGAAACTCCAATACTTTGGCCACCTGATGTGAAGAACTGACTCCTTAGAAAAGACCCTGATGCTGGGAAAGATTGACGGCAGGAGGAGAAGGGGATGACAGAGGATGAAATGGTTGGATGACATCACCGACTCAATGGACATGAATTTGAGCAAGCTCTAGGAGTCGGTGATGGACTGGGAAGCTTGGCGTGCTGCAGTTCAAAGGGTTGCAAAGAGTCAGACAAGACTGAGGGACTGAACTGAACTAAACTGAACTGGAACACAGCACTCCAGGTTTCCCTGTCCTTCACCATCTCCTGGAGTTTGCTCAAAATCATGCCCACTGAGTCAGTGATGCCATCCAACAATCTCATTCTCTGATTAGCCTGATGCTTTATGAAAACACCAACATGTTATTTCCCTTAAAGAAAGCAGTCAGTATGGAACAGACTGGGTCAGATAACCAGCGATATACCAGGTCACACCTAAAGGAAGTCAATGGCTTTGTCACCCTGGCTTCCACCACTATCGATAGGAAGATACACCTTAGGATACCCTTGAGTTTGAAACAAGTGTGCCACTTCAGATATGACTCCAACAAATTTACCTTCAGTACAAGCCTGATGGATCAAGAATTCTGTATTCCATTTGTATTACCATTTATCAGCTATTTTTTTTTTTTTATTTTGCCTTCTGTAGAACTGGAAGATGCAATTGCCCACATCAAAGTCTTAATAAAATTCACCCAACAGGCCTTAAATGATAGTAATCAGGCTATTAACCTACTGAATTCTAACGTCTTTATGATGAGGAAAGCAGTATTACAAAATCCCATGGCCTTTAATATCCTTAACAGCATCTCAAGGAGACATCAGCACCACAATTCAAACTAATTGGTGTGCTCTACACCAGATGAATATTCTGATATGACCCATTTAATGACCCACATGGAAACATTTCTGCCTGCAGTGATTCACTTCCTAGTCTTGGTGATTTTTTGATCTTTTAAGGAGCTGGTTTGGTTCTAAAATCTCATGGCTTAAATCTCTAGTTATGACCTCATTCACACTACTAGCTATGTTCCTTATATCCTGTCAATTTTGTAAGACAGAACTGTTGTTTCTTGCATTATCTATTGTGTAACTAGGTCTTGGACAAAATCAATGATGGCTGAGCATCTTGAAGTCATTGATCACATACATAGCTCTATATGGATTGCATAGTCATATATAGACTATATATATACAGTAGACATGTATAGACTCTAGATATAGTCATATATAGTCTAACTCTATGAGAGCTTCTGGACTGGAGCCCGCCAGGCTCCTCTGTCCATGGGATTTTTCAGGCAATACTGGAGGGGACTGTCATTTCCTCCCTCGGTGTCCCCTGCATTGCTGTCAGATTCTTTACCTGCTGATGTGGATAGCTGACTCACTGGAAAAGACCCCAAAGCTGGGAAAGAAGGAAGGTAAAAAGAGAAAGGGGCAGTAGAGGATGAGATGGTTAGATAGCATCACCAACTCAAAGGACATGAGTTTGAGCAAACTTTGGAAGGTACTCAAGCACAGTGAAGCCTGGCAAGATGCAGGCCATGGGGGTCGCAAAGACTCAGACACAACTTAGTGACTGAACAACAACAAATAGCTCTATATAAAATTGCAATAGTACTACTCTATACATGGGAAGAAGCATAAACAGACATTTCCTGGATCATAAAAGACTAGTAAGATAGGATTTAGAGAATTTTTAGGTTATTAACAGGGCTTAATCCAAATACAGCACATGGATGACCTGATCTCCCCTGATTTAGGAATAAACCTTCCTAATGCCATAGGAAAATTGGTGATGAAATGTCTCCTAAACCTCAGTCAACTTTATCAAAAGAGGGGCAACTGTAAACAAAATAACAAAGAGTGTCACTCATCATTCCATTATATAAACAGGTAAATCACAACCTACTGCAGTCTCCCATCTCCACCACCAGTGCAATCCGAGGTAAATTCAAGATGAACAATGGGATTACACTTTCTGTGCTTTGGATATACAGACCCCAAGGTAGTTGAAATGCATATCTAAGGAAGAATTTGACTCCAAATTCTTGTATCTTCCAATATATAGAAAAGCATCATAATCATTAACTTGAGATATCTGTTCTTTGGGCTTAGTAGTAATCTTTTAATAAAATATATGTTTGATAACATGTATTAAAAAAAAATACACTCACACACACACACACACACACACATCACTCCCCGAGTTCCTTACAGCAGTTTTCTCAAATTTACTGAGAAGCTGTTTCCTGGACCTCATAAGATTATGGAGTGAAACTTAACTCAAAAACTTTTATGCTGTACATGAAGGAGTCTCAAATGAGTAGAAGCAGGGGAGTGAAAGAATGGACAAAGATGGGGAAGGCCAAGATAAAGTTGAATCTAGAGATGAAAGAGTCACAGTGAAGATGAGGGTTGCATAAGAAGTCTGGAGCTAAGGAGCAATAATCATTTCTTCCTTGAGGCTGATTAATTTTATAATATATTAATAAAATTTGACAGCAATTTACTTTGAATTTCGTGTAAATTTTTGGAAATCAAGCATTACTTAAATTTTGCAATATTGTTAACTAGTTAGAAAAAATAGTAATATACCTTCCAAAAGAGAATTTTACTGTAAAAACTTAGTCTTGATTCTGTTATTGAAAATACTGAATGAAAAGCCAATCATTAAGATTATTTATAGATAATGCAAATACTATTTCTGTCTTTTTCTCTCCCACATAAACACAAATACATAATTAAGTAAATAATTAAATATTTCATTTATGTGTTCTTCAGGGGAATCTTGTAAGTATAGAAATATATGCATTTTTAAAAGTTGATTGCAAATATTTCTCTGCTCATCAACTGCTAAGAAACATCACATTACATTTATAAACATCACATTAAATTTATACAGATTTCACTGTGTTCTGGCTTTGGCAATGCTCCTGGCAAAACATTTTAGAATCAGAAAGTGTGAATTTTATTTAAGTGGTTTAGGGCAGCTTCAAAGGTGCTGTGATTTTCTTTTATGACATTTCCTGCAAATTATCAGCTTTTTCTGAGTTTCCAGTGGTGATTGGATGGTGATGATGGTAAACAGAAAAAAAGGGTCCTGGAAATATCAACTAATTTTAGGGAAAATAACAGCAGATGCTCCAAATAAAAAATCTTCAGAAATCATTTTAGCAGTTCTCAGTGTTGCAGTTTCAAAGGGGAAAAAATAACAAAAAACAACAAAAAACTTGGTTTTCTATAAAGTATAAGCAGTGTGTAAATACATAACTCTAAACTCTAAAACTACTCTAAAAAGTAAAGTCTATTAATTTTAAAAATAAATAAAAGTACGTGGACTCTCCAGATCCTACACATCTCTTTCAGTGATTCAACAAATAGTTCTGGAAATAGAGATTCATTTATAATTTACAGAAGTCATTACATAAATATCCTGCCTCTGAGGTCTCATTAGGAATGGGTGGTTTAGTCACTACATCATGTCTGACTCTTTCTGACCTCATGGACTGTAGCCTGCCAGGCTCGTCCGTCCATGGGACTCTCCAGGCAAGAGTACTGGAGTGGGTTGCCATTTCCTTCTCCAGGGCATCTTCCCAACCCAGGGATCAAACCTGGGTCTACTGCCCTACAGGTGGATTCTTCACTGACTGAGGCACCAGGGAAGCCGTAGGACTGGGCATTTAGAAAGAAATGGAGAAGACTTTTGTTTTGCAATATTTTTCAAAAGAGCTTTCAACTTACATGTAACTTTCATAACCAATTTGTTTCTAGTTGAAAATTTATGTCATTTGTTGAAATTGCTCTAAACTAACAGATCATTGGTTCACAGTGTTTTCAGTATTTTCTGGGCAATTTATTTGAGAGTGGATGGTATTTCTCACTCATCCTATGGGGCAAACGATTACAGGCAACTTTCAGTCGAAAAAATGTCAGGTGAATTATGAAAAGAGCTTCTCTGGTGGCTGAGAGGTTAAAGAACCTGCCTGCAATGAGGGAGACCCGGGTTTGATCCCTGGATTGGGAAGATCCCCTGGAGGAGGGCATGGCAACCCACTCCAGTATTCTTACCTGGAGAATCTCCATGGACAGAGGAGCCTGGCAGCTACGGTCCATGAGGTCACAAAGAGCTGGACATGACTGAGCAACCAACACTTTAAAACATGCTTATCCAGTTTTAATGAAATTTAAAAATCATACACATGGACTCATCAGTGGGCTGAGAACAGTTTTATGTTTTGAGCTTCAGTAGGTCCTGAGATTCTGAGACATTATTAATTCTTGTGCCTTAAAAACACACACAAAAATTAACAGTCCTCTAAAACATGTTTAAAGGGGAATTCTGCTGGGTAGCATGGAGATGCCCTAAATGATATAGCTGCCTACAACCTCACACCAGCAAGTTAAAGGAGAAAAAGACAATTTCTGCCAAGAAATAATATAGGCCACTTGTGTTTGTGATGATTCTACTATTCTTGGTACAACTTGCTTCCAAAAATAATTTAGAAAATCATGATTACTAAACTAACAAAGCCTAAGAGTATTACAGCCATATTGCTTAATTTTATCATCAGAAATGTCAGTAACTGGCTCTGGAATATATTTTCACAGTAACTTTATATCATACTCTTTCTTTGTTGTTTAAATTTTTAAGCAATTGAGTAAATAATAATATAAAGCATTCAAGGAATTTAAAATGCTATTTTAATAGATAACTAATTGACCCCCTCAGGATATTATAATTAATTTCTTGAATAAATTAAAACAAAATATAATTCACACTTGGGTCCTTAAACACTCTAAGACATAGACATTTCATTAAAATATTTTGTATTTTTTAATGTTTTGATCTTTAATAGAAGAAGCACTATCTATGGGCTTATGTTTTTAACTTAAATATAAGATTTTTCAGGATAATATTCTATTATTTGCACAAATTATTCACAGAGGATTTTAATATTAGTTGTGTAAAACTTCTCAAATTGAGTTACATGAAACTTTGGAGTATGTGTCAAGTATATGTGCATAAGTTCTCATAGGACAAGCAAAGCATATTTAATTAGAACATGAGTCTTATTCAAAGATTTACAGAGAAAAAGTTAATGTAGTTTATAAAAACCTCTTGATGGATATATTAGGGTAATAAAATATGTTGCTCTCTGGAGAAAAATGCAAAGATTTTAACTAGAAATACAAAAGTGCAAAGAAATGTTATTCTCAAAGCAGGACACTTCCAATCCCAGACCAAGCTCCTGGCTCTGTCCTTACAGGTAGGGAGGGAGCCTAGCTTTAATTTGAGAGGAAAATAATAATGGTAATATTATTGGTACTCCTGTCCTCTTAAATAAGTCTTAGGAAATGAGACACCCTTGGCTGCAGCATTAAGAAGGGATAATGAAACTGAATTTACTGATTCAATTTTGCATTCCTGCACCCAGTGCATAGGCGCTGAGAATCTATGTGTCTTGTGAATTTTTCAAGGAAAAAAATAATTTTGATCTCTCTTTTCATAGAATTTACATTGTAAGTGGCCTATACTGTGGCATAAATGGATAAAATCACAGAAGACTTTCAGTCAGTTAAGTACCATCTCAGAATATAATTATGTATCTGGGGAGAAAGAGGAACATGAGTATCACAAAGAATGCTGTCTCTTATGTTGTTTACTATCAGGACTTTCTCTGTAAGACCCTTTCTTCTCAGACAAATGTAATGCCAGATACAGCTACACACATTTTGAATAAAGCAGATAGTACAAGCTCAAACTCACCAGCTATTACAGTCTGGATTTTTCTTGCTGCTACTATACATTTCTGAATTTATGAGTAGTAATATATGAGCAAATAGTTAACGACTTGCTCTCTGGGGGGAAAGGTACATAGCTATAGATCTACAGATATAGATTTATAGAGATATATCACAAAAGTGTACTAATGTAAAGGATACGAAGCACACAATCTACAATAATAAAACATATTCATTATTGTAATATCCATATAGCCAATTAATTCTCATAATGTTTTAGTTGATTTTTCCCAACCTTTTAAAATTGTTGCCAATTTATAGCTTCAATTGATGAACCAGTGTAGTTGCTACATGAATGTTGGTTGATATTTTTCTTTACTGAGTAAAATGAAAGTGAAATAATACACACATTGGAACTTCACTCATTTATCAATGATGTAAGCTACTGTTTGCTGAAGAGTTCTCAAATACTGAATAACATTTCCTCTTTTTTGTGTGTGCTATAAGAAAAACTATGACAAACATAGACAGCATTATTAAAAAGAAGAGACATCACTTTGCCAACAAAGGTCCATACAGTCAAGCTACGGTTTTTCCTGGAGTCATGTACAGATGTAAGAACTCACCCTTAAGAAAGCTGAGTGTTGAAAAATTGACACTTTCGAATTGTGGGGCTGGAGAATACTCTTGAGAGTCCTTTGGACTGCAAGGAGGTCAAACCAGTCAATTTCAAAAAATATCAACGGTGAAAAATCTTTGGAAGGGGACTGAGGCTGAAGCTGAAGCTTCAATACTTTAGCCACCTGGTGCAAAGAGCCGACTCATTGAAAAGAGACCTTGATTCTGGGAAAGATTGAAGGCAAAAGGAGAAGGGGGTGGCAGAGAATGAGATAGATAGCATCATCGACTCAGTGGACATGCATCTAAGCAAAATCTGGGGGATAGTGAAGGATAGCGGAGACTGGCGTGCTGCAGTCCATGGGGTCCCAAAGAGTTGGATATGACCTAGAGACTGAACAGCAACAATACATAATATAACACTTATAGACACCATGCACTAGGAAGTTTAATCTGCATTATTAACATTGTCCCTGTCATTTTCAAGAGAAAAAACAAAGCACCTTTCTTCCTATTTCAAGCGTCTAGCATGATGTCACCAAATCACAGTTGGTTGGGAAAAGATACAGTTACCCACAATTTTGCAGTATTTCTTCCTAAGTGAAAATGCAAAGGAATAGAGGAAAACAATAAAATAGGAAAGACTAGAGATCTCTTCAAGAGAATTAGAGATACCAAGGGAACATTTCATGTAAAGATGGGAACAATAAAGGACAGAAACAGTATGGGCTTAAGAGAGGCAGAAGATATTAAGAAGAGGTGACAAGAATACATAGAAGAACTATACAAAAAAGATCTTCATCTTATCTTCATCAGATAATCATGATGGTGTAATCCTGAAGTGTGAAGTCAAGTGGGCTTTAGGAAGCATCACCAAGGACAAAGCTAGTGGAGGTGATGGAATTCCAGCTGAACTCTTTTAAATCCTAAAAGATGATGCTGTAAAAGTGCTGCACTTGATATGCCAGCAAATTTGGAAAACTCAGCAGTGGCCACAGGACTGGAAAAGGTGTTTTCATCTAATCCCAAAGAAGGGAAATGCCAAAGAATATTCAAACTGCTGCACAAGAGAACTCATTTCACATGCTAGCAAAGTAACATTCAAATCCTCCAAGCTAGGCCTAAACCATATATGAACTGAGAACATCCAAATGTACAACCTGAATCTAGAAAAGGCAGAGGAACCAGAGATCAAACTGCCAACATCTGTTGGGTCACTGAAAAAGCAAGAGTGTTCCAGAAAAATATCTACTTCTGCTTCATTGACTACACTAAACCCTTTGACTGTGTGGATCACAACAAACTGTGGAAAATTCTGAAAGAGATGGGAATACCAGGCCACCTTACCTGCCTCCTGCGAAACCTATATACAGGTCAGGAAGCAACAGTTAAAACTGGACATTTAACAATACATTGGTTTCAAATTGGGAAAGGAGTATGTCAAGGCTGTATATTCTTACCTTGCTTATGTAATATATATTTAACCTATATGCAGAGTACATCATGGCAAATGCCAGGCTGGATGAAGTACAAGCTGGAATCAAGATTCTGGGAAAAATATCGATAACTTCAGATATGCAGATGATACCACCCTAGTAGCAGAAAGCCAAGAGGACAGTGAAAAAGCTGGCCTAAAACTCAACATTCAAAACACTAAGATCATGGCATCCGGTCCCATCACTTCATGACAAATACATGGGGAAACAGTGGAAACAGTGACAGACTTTATTTTCTTGGGCTCCAAAATCATATAGATGGTGACTGCAGCCATGAAATTAAAAGACACTTGCTTCTTAGAAGAAAAACTATGACAAACATAGACAGCATATTAAAAAGCAGGGACATTACTTTGCCAATAAAAGTCCATCAAGTCAAAGCTATGGTTTTTCCAGTTGTCATGTATGGATGTGAGAGTTGGAATATAAAGAAAGCTGAGCATCAAAAAATTTATGCTTTTGAACTGTGGTGTTGGAGAAAACTTTTGAGAGTCCCTTGGACTGCAAGGAGATCAAACCAGTCAATCCTGAAGAAAATCAACCCTGAATATTAACTGGAAGGACTGATGCTGAAGTTGAAGCTCCAATACTTTGGCCATCTGATGTAAACAGCTGAATCACTAGAGAAGACTGGGAAAGACTGAAGGCAGGAGGAGAAGGGGTAGAGGACAAGATGGTTGTATGGCATCATCAACTCAATGCATATGAGTCTGAGCAGGTTGAATGGCATCACCAACTCAATGGACATGAGTTTGAGCAAGCTCCAGGAGAAGGTGAAGGATAAGGAAGCCTAGCATGCTACAGTCCATAGGGTTGCAAAGAGTTGGACATGACTTAGTGACTGAACAAGAACTATCAAATAGATTGATGCAATGAATATAAATAACTTCACAATCATAGATGAGAGAAAACCACCCTAAAATGAGAAAGCAGTAACTTTTGAGTTAAGTTATAACTTCTACAATTTAATTTTGAATGATAGTTATTTTAAAAATGGCTTACAAAGTTCCTGAAAATTTAACAATCAGCTCTCAAGAATGCTTGTGAACCAGCTTTAGCACAGCACTGCTCATGAGCTTCTAGTAAGTCCCAAACACCTGTATACCCATAACACCCTTCGTGGTTTGCTAGGAACTTCCCAAATTTTACCACTGAAAGTCCCGGATTCCAAGAAACTCTTTAGCCATAGGCAAACTGGGATACTTGGTTATCCTAACCCATGGACTATCCAAAATTGTTATGTAAACTGTCTCATCACTAATAGAGCTCGATTCTTCCTCTGAATTTAGAGTGCTTAAAAATTCCTTCCCCCTCAGTACTCCTGTCCCTTGCCCCAGCTGTTTGCTAGGATGATAGACTCTGTAAGATAAATTATTGTCATGGTCCCAGACACTGTCAGATTTTAAATAGCAAACTTTTCTACTCTTCACTTTTTATTTGTTGTAATTCAGGTACACACAGCCTAAGTTCATCATCTCCCTCTGGTTTATTAAAATCAAGTCTTCGGAATCATTAAGTCCTCCTTTCTTCATATAAATGAGGTCTCCAAATATTCACTTGAAAGAGCAATTCTGAAATTAAATAAGGTTATGTTCATACAATGCCTAATAGAGTTGTTCATAAAGTAGTAACTATCAAAATAGTATTCTCAGAATTACTCCCAGTTCTTTCTTGAACCAAACATTTACTTTCCCTGGCAGCCCCTGCTGAGAGCTTTATCTCACTGTTATTTTTCAAATTTAACTCATATTCACATCTAGAAAGAATATGGGACTACTGCTTGCCAGAGTGAGCAATACTTCCCACCTTGATGTTATCATGTTAGCTGGAAATCTAATCTAGGAAAAGGAGTGTAAAATGTGAGTAGTAAAGAATTCTTCATATTTTTCTTTTTTAAAGGAAATCATTTACAGAGCTAACTTGAGAGAGGACCTAAAAGATAAGCCATTTGTCTAGAGTAGAGGTCAGTAAACCTTGACCAGCTGACATTCTGCTGCTGTAAATAGCTTTATTGGAACATAGCCCTGCCAATTCATTTACATACCGTCAGTAGCTGCTTTTGCACTACAATAGCACACATCTTTGGATAGTTGTGACCAAGACAAAATGGCCTATAAAGTCTATATATTCACTGCCAGGCCCTTTATAAAGAGAAAATATTTGCCAATTCTCATTGCAGAAATACTTTAATAGTTTTGCCTGGGTAGGGTCAGATGATCTGGGAAAGGGAAATGCTGGTCTCTAGCTCCTTGCTTTTCAAATCAGGAAGAGCTCATACTCTTGTTTCTTCCCCAAATGAAGGCACATAGGCTATTGCTGTGAATGCATTTACCTAGAATGCACGGGAGATCAGGACTAATGCTACTTCTCGCTTTAACAGAATTTTCTAAAACCAAAGCCAGAGAGAGTCCTAAGAGCCTGCACTGTCAGATATTGATATGTTTATTCTGAAAATGCTGGGATGGTTTCTGTTTGCCAGGCAGCTTTCGGAACACCATCATCATTTTCCAAAAATTGTATCTGAATTTGCTGACAGTGAATGATTAACAAGTCCTATCGCCCTGAGCCAAAATTAAATTTGCTCTTTCATGAAAAAAAAAATCATTTTGTGCAGAGGAGTAATCATGAGTATATGCTAAGAAATTTTTATCATAGGCTGAGATTTCTACAACAAAATGAAGTATAATAATTTGTCAGTGAAAAAAATGTGTTAATTATGCTGTTATTATTATATTGTGCTTCATTGGAAAGTTGTTTGAATTAGAACCATTTCCTTCTTAGTTTTTACATTTTTTTCTTATGTTTTCATAAAAAAAACCCAAATCATCATGACTGTTAATTTGGGGAAGTATGCTTTAATTCATAGGGTATAAAATTAACTTAGACTATCTGGATTATTACTATTCAATAGTTTTTTAAAGTATATTTAAATAAGAAACCACATTCTTGCCCGCTGCACTGGTAATAATAGGTGTATGAATTGGGAAGCTCTCCCAAGTTTGAGTATCACGAGTAATTTTTTAAAAGAAAGTCAAGTCCCTCTTGTTGAGTAGCTGTCCTTTCAGGGTTTTCCAGTGGAAATGAAAGAATTATTGAGCCAGGCCCTGGAAAGTGATATGATTCCACCCTTCACAGAGATATGAGAAGGAAAAAAGCCTAGGAGAGAATGACAATCTACCTAACTGGCAGATCTCTTCTGCCTCAGTGCACAAGTGTGGGGATAAGGGTGGGGGAAGCAAGTTGGTTGGGGTGTAGGGCCAGGCCTGAACATGTCTGCGTAAGTTGTCATCACCATTCAGGGCTCTACCACTCACAGCCACCTCTAAGTACCACAAACACACACATATGCACACATACTGAGTCATTCATGGCTTCAAGAAATTTAAAAGTTAGCTAAAAGTAGTCACTCACAAGTTAATCTGAACTCAACACAGGTAAATACTGACTAATTTTCCTTCACTCCGACTTGCACAGCCCAAAGCATGATCCCAGTGGAGCAGACATCCATCTTTACATTGTTGCTCTTGACTGGGCTTTAAGCAAAGTCAGTTTTAACTTATAGCAGAATCTTGGGGGTGCAGGGTGGGAAGAAATGATAGGGCCTAATGAAAACCATAAAGGAAATGGGTCACCTGTTCTCTGCTTTAGTGCTCATGGCGTCATTGATGACAACAGAAGGAAAAGAAATCTTTCTTGTTAAAACCATCCCCAATTTTGAGGGCCAATAATGTCCTATTTAAAAAGTATTCCTTCACCTACAGAAGCAAAATTAAATTCTCTTTACTGAAGTACTCAGGAATTCTGATTACAGCTTCATTTTAGCAATTGTTACTCTGTGTGACTGATACGTAATGAGACATACATGTGATTTGATTACAAGTGAGAAGGAGGCAGGGTTTGGGAACAGCAACAGACACTCGATCATTTATTTGTGAGAACCAACTCCCTCTCTTTTGTTTTGATCTCTGTAAATAAATTCTTTCTCGTCCCCCTAAAAAAACAAAAACTATATACAAACTAATAGCCATAGATTTTTAAACAAAGCACTAGTGATTTAAGATCTTTAAAAACTGAGCAGAAAAGTAAACACAAAATGAGATTCACTGAAGCTATTTTTCAAGGCAAAATGGTATTAAATTAGTGAATGCTTATTTATACAGATAAGTAAAACTATGCTGATCATGCACTATCAATGTGGCATGATTATACCAACAATTTGATGAATGTTTATTGAATGAGTAAAAAAAGAAACTATGACATGCATGACACCTATTTAGTGATATGAAGAAGGCCAATCATATAGACAGACCTTGCCCAAGAGATTACATTTTAGTACCCAAGTCAAATACCTATCCTGTGTAGAGGGGTAATATTCTGAACATTAAATTGAGGTTAATTTTTCCTTTAAAAAATATTGTGAAAGATTTCAAACATTGAGAACACTGACACTAATAT
Organism: Muntiacus reevesi; assembly: GCF_963930625.1. NCBI lineage: Eukaryota > Metazoa > Chordata > Mammalia > Artiodactyla > Cervidae > Muntiacus > Muntiacus reevesi. Next base: position 210,988,617 of record NC_089249.1, read on the forward strand.
AAAAAAAGAAAAATGTCCATAAATTCAGCATGCAGCTAAAACTATATTTGTCTCCTCAGAAGTATAATTTCACTAAACATTAGACATTTACATGTTGATGTTGAGATAAAGATAGATTTCACTCATTTTAACTGCTGAATACATATCATAATTTATTTTTCATTCCTCTATTAGATGACCAGATGATTTCCACTGAATAAGGTTTGCAATTCTAAAAAATTTCTCACTGCAATGTATCTATGAACACATAGAGCCAGTAGTATCTATTAATCAGGAAGAGAGAACATGATGCTTAGAAGAAAAAAAAATAATTGCTTGGACTTAATATTTAAGACGCATTTTAAAAGCTCTTGTCAGAAATAATAGTTTGGAGAGAAATTCATGTATTTGCAAGATTCAGAGCTATGGGACTGCAAAGAGGGCCTTGGAGAGATTAAGAACCCATACTCTATAAAACACTGATGAAAGAAACTGAAGATGATGAAAAGAAATGGGAAGATACCCCATATTCTTAAACCAGAAGAATAATGTTAAAATATCCATACCACACAAAGCAACCTTAAGATTTAATGAAATCCCTATCAAAATATCCATAACATTTTTCATAGCATTACAATGAATAATCCTAATATTTATATGGGACCACAAAAAAAACCCCAAACTGACAAAGCAACTGTGAGAAAAACAACAAAGCTAAAGGTGTCAAACTCCCTATCTTCAGACTATACTACAAAGTTACAGTAATCCAAAGAGTATAATATTGGAAAAAGACAGACACACAGATCAGTACAGAAGAATAGAGAGACTAGAAAAACCCACACACATATGGTCAATTCATTTATGACAAAGTATGCAAAATACACAATTGGAAAGATACAGTTTCTTGTGGTTCTGGAAAAAGTCAACAGCTTCATGTAAAAGAATGAGGTTAGAACATTTATTCACACAATAATACAAGAATAAATTCAAAATAGATTGATAATCTAAATATAAGACTGGAAACCTTAAAACTCATAGAAGAAAACACAGGCAGAACACACTTTGACATAAGATGTAGCAATACATTTTTTACTCTATCTCCTCAGATAAAACAAACAAAAATAGACAAGCAGACTCTAATCAAATTTTGTACAACAAAGGAAACCATTGACAAAATGTAAAGACAAGCTACTGAGTAGGAAAAAGTGTCTACAAATGATTTACCTGATAAGGAGCTAATATATAGAACTATACAGAGAACTCATACAACTCAATATCAAAAACTGGCAGTTTCTTGGTTGGCTTAGTGGTTAGGTTCCTGGCTTTCACTGCCACAGCCCAGGTGCAAGCCCTGGTTGGGCAAATGAGATCCCACAAACTGCTCACTGCCAAACAACAAACATCCAAAAGCAAATATATATATATATTTATATATACACACACACACCAGAGGAGGCAATGGCACCCCACTCCAGTACTCTTGCCTGGAAAATCCCATGGATGGAGGAGCCTGGTAGGCTGCAGTCCATGGGGTCACTGAGAGTCGGACATGACTGAGCGACTTCACTTCCACGTTTCACTTTCATGCATTGGGGAAGGAAATGGCAACCCACTCCAGTGTTCTTGCCTGGAGAATCCTAGGGACGGGGGAGCCTGGTGGGCTGCCGTCTATGGGGTTGCACAGAGTCAACATGACTGAAGTGACTTAGCAGCAGCAGCAGCAGTGGCATATATATATATACACACAATTTAAAAACAGGCAGAAGACCAGAATAGGCATTTTCTCAAAGACCCACAGACGAACAATGGGCACATGAAAAGATGCTCAAGATCATTAATCATTAGAGAAGTGCAAATCAACAACCACAGTGAGGTATCATCTCACACCTATCAGAAAGGCTATCTTCGAAAAGACCACAAATAAAAAATGTTGGTGAGAACATGGACAAAAGGCAACCCTTGTGCACTGTTGCTACCAATGTAAACTGGTGCAGCCACTATGAAAAATAATATGGTGGGTCCTCAAAACACTAAATAGAACTACTATAAGATCCAGCAACTCCACTCCTTGGTATATTCACTCCTAGGTATATCCACTCCTTAGTATATTTCCAAAGAAAATAAAAACACTCATTCAAAAAGACACATGCACCTCAATGTTTATAGCAGAATTATTTACCATAGCCAAGATATAAAAGCAATCGAAGTGCACATCAACAGATGAATGGATAAAGAAGATGTGTGTGTGTGTGTGTACACATATATACATCCAAATGGAATATTACTCAGCTGTCAGTTAATGGAGGTGGGGAGCTTCCCAGGTGACACCTGTGGTAAAGAACCTGACTGCCAGTACAGGTAGACATAAGAGATCAGGATTGATCCCTGGGTCTAGAAGATCCCCTGAAGAAGAGCTCCACTCCAACATTCTTGCCTGGAAAATTCCACAGACAGAGGAGCCTGGCAGGCTACAGTCCATGGGGTCAAATGATGAAATGTTTGTACCTGAAACAACATGGATGGACTGGGAGGGAACTGTGCTTAGTGAAATAAGTCAGGCAGAGAAGGAAATGCTTTCTATTACCACATATATGATAAAACAGAGACAGACACACTGATATAGGTACAAAATATCAGTGGAATATCCGTGGGAAGATTTATGAGGGAGGGGCAAAATTGGATAAAAGATAAAGAGGTACAACATACTAATTATAAAATAAATAAGCTATAAGGAGATTGTACAGCATAAGGAATATAGTTAATATTTTATGATAACTTTAAATAGATATATATCTATAAATAAAGTACTGAATCCCTTTTGCACACCTGACACATTGTATATCGACTGTAACTTTAAAAAAGGGACATAAAAGAACAGAAAGGGACAGAAGTACTCTCTCTAGGAGCACAGGCTGACCAAAGGCCATGTGAGCACAGAGAGAAACAGCTGTCTACAAGAGACTGTAGGCCTTCAGGGTGACCTTGGACTTCCCACCTGCAGAAGTATGAGAAATAAATGCCCGCTGTTTAGACCACCCAACTGAAGGTAAGAGGTTGCATTTTCTTTCAATGGCAATCTGAATACCTCTGCATCTCTTTTCCATATTTTTGATGAATCTTCTTCCTTGATTGTTACCTTTCTTTCTAGAAAGGACATTCCCTTGTTAGGGCCTGAGATTGTTCACTTTGACTGCTTACTGACAAAAATAGCTAAGCAATGTTTGCTGACTAAATTTCGTAGAAAAAATCCTGAAAATGCTGTATTTGGTTCTTTTTATTGTGTAAAACCAGGGCTTCCCTGGTGGCTCAGATGTTAAAGCATCTGCCTGCAATGTAGGAGACCTGGGTTCGATCCCTGGGTCAGGAAGATCCACTGGAGAAGGAAATGGCAACCTACTCCAGTATTCTTGCCTGGAGAATCCCATGGATGGAGGAGACTGGTGGCCTACAGTCCATGGAGTCACAAAGAGTCAGACATGACTGAGCGACTTCACTTAATTGTGCATAACAATTTTTTTTTCTTCCTTTCATGTCTTACGTCTCCTCAGAGCAGCCACATTTTTGATCTTGGATATCTGGACTTCCCTAGAATCTGAAGGGAGTATTTGGAGTTCCGGGATATCCTAGAATGGCTTTAGTACTTCAAGAGAGGAGGGAAAAAATTCAACTACAGAAAGAAAGCGAACTAAATGTCAAGATTAAAGAGGAAGTGAGAAGCTTCCTAGAAAAGCAAATATCTTCTTTTAAAAACCCCCTCACTGTGCCCAAAGAATGCAGAGTACCTGTGAGGAACAAGACAGATACCTGCAATTTGAACACGATGCTCCTTACTCTTAGGAGCCATGACCAAGGGTCAGCAACCTGGCATAACCATGACAGTGACAAATTAACATTTCTGGGGCTCCTGCCTTAGAACAGATTCACTTGGCCTGAGTCCCTCATCAGTGACCATAATGGACTGAACAACTGAAGTTCTTCTTCCACATTTCCTGCATTACCTAATCCCAATCTTTGTGTTGGAAAGGTGGCTCTGAGAAATTGCTAATATTGTGTATTCTGCCAAAAGTGATGAGAGGGTAGCTGGGTTAAATTCAAGATACAAAAGTAAACAGAAATTACCAATTACTATCACTTTGATTACAGTAGCACACCTAGCTCACAGTGTCATTATTGTTTACGTATTTTATATATAGGAGTGTGTATCTGTTAATCCCAAACTCCTAATTTATCCCTCGTTCCCCTTTCCCCTTTGGTAGCCATAAATTTGTTTTCTATGCCTGTGAGTCTGTTCTTGTTTTGTAAGTAAGCTCATTTATTACTTTTTAGATTCTACATATAAGTGATACAATATTTGTCTTTGACTCACTTCATTAGGAGAAGGAAACGGCAACCCACTCCAGTATTCTTGCCTGGAGAACCCCGTGGACACAGGAGCCTGGTGGACTGCTGTCCATGAGTTCGCACAGAGTCAGACACGACTGAAGCGACTTAGCATGCATGCATGCGTTGGAGAAGGAACTGGCAACCCACTCCAGTGTTCTTGCTTGGAGACTCCCAGGGACAGAGGAGCCTGGGGGTCTGTGGTCTATGGGGTCACATAGAGTCGGACACGACTGAAGCAGCACTTCATTTAGGATGACAATCTCTAGGTGCATCCATGTTGCTGAAAATGGCATTATTTCAAGATGAGAAATTATGAAAGAAACAGGACTGTGTCTAGGATCTTTCTATTCACAGAGATTTGCAGACTTGATATTTAAATTCAAATACTATTTTATAGCAGGCTATATTCTTTAAGAGGTAAACAGCTTTTTATACATGAAAGCTTATATGATCACTGTGTGAGGAATGTAATTTATATAATATAAGGTTTTAAAACACATCATTTTACTTTAATGTCAACCTTACAGCTGCTAGTCACATTATTACATACTTACCAAATCTATGTCATTATCACATTTTTAAGAAATGAATCCTAATCATAACTTGCAATGCTGGAATATAAAAGACCCAAACATGCGCAGAAACATAAAAGAAACCAAATCTTGTGAGTGTTCCATATAAACAAACCTCCACTAAGGGCTTCCCAGGTGACTCCGTGATAAAGAATCCGCCTGCCAATGCAGAAGACGGGAGTTCAGTCCCTTGGTTGGGAAGATCCCTCGGAGGAGGAAATGGCAACCTACTTCAGTATTCATGTCTGGAAAATTCCATGGGCAGAGGAAGACTACAGTCCTTGTGGTCGCAGAGTCAGTCATGACTGAGAGCAACTGAGAATGCTCATGCATACTGAGGTGCTACAGAACCTGTCCTGGGAACTAACTAAAGGATTGCTGTGGTCAAATGTTTTCCTTTGACTTGGGTCTTTTGACTGACATCCTTTACTAAGCAACACTTAAGAATGCAAAGCAATGTAGGCACCCCCCACCCTGCACTAAAAAAGGTTGTTTCCATGAGATAACACAGCTGGCTCCATATTTATTTACTTTGTTTCCATATCTTAAATATAACCAAATTATAGTTCAAAAATTACACTTTTATTATATAAAAATGGCCAAACAAACCAGCTTAGAAGTCCGATAATAAACTTGTGTCTTAATCATAGGTGAAACATATTAGAAATCATAGATGAATTTGTGGTATTTATTTTAATGTTAACTATTCAAATCCAAGATAGGATGTGTTCTAAATCTTTGTTTACCTATTTTTAACTTCTCACTTTTTTTTCTTCTCTATAGTATAGCAGCAGAGAAGGAAATGGCAACCCACTCCAGTTTTCTTGCCTAGAGAATCCCGTTGACAGAGAAGCCTGGTGAGCTGCTGTCCACAGGGTCGCACAGAGTCGGACATAACTGAAGCGACTTAGCATGCATGCATGCATGGGAGAAGGAAATGGCAACTCACTCCAGTATTCTTGCCTGGAGAATCCCAGGGATGGAGGAGCCTGGTGGGCTGTTGTCTATGGGGTCACACAGAGTTGGACACGACTGAATCGACTTAGCAGTAGGATAGTACACCAGGCAATGTTATACATTCTTCTACATAATACCTAACATCCTACATTACTTATTTTTAAAACTTCCATTGCTGATATAACAAGAATTGTTCCTCTTTGCTCTCTCGTGGTATCCTTGTTGTATATTGTTCAGTCACTAAGTCATGTCCAACTCTTTTCGACCCCATGAACTGCAGTATGCCAGACCTCTCTATCACTATCTCCCTGAGATTCCTCAAACTCATGTCCATTGAGTCAGTGATGCCATCCAACCATCTCATCCTCTGTCACCCCCTTCTCCTCCTGCCCTCAATCTTTACCAGCATCAGGGTCTTTTCCAGTGAGTCAGCTGTTTGCATCAAGTGGCCAATATATTGGAGCTTCAGTTTCAACATCAGTCCTTCCAATGAATATTCAACTTAATTTCCTTTAGGATTAACTGGTTTGATCTCCTTGCAGTCTAAGGGACTCTTGAGAGTCTTCTCCAACACCACAGCTTGAAAGCATCAATTCTTCGGCGCTCAGCCTTCTTTATGGTCCAACTCTCCTATCTGTACATGGCTACTGGAAAAACCATTGCCTTAACTATATGGACCTTTGTCAGCAAAGTAATGTCTCTGCTTTTTAAAACACTGTCTAGGTTTGGCATAGCTATTCTTCCAAGGAGCAAGTGTCTTTTAATTTTGTGGCTACATATAATGTCATTATTGCATATACTGTTCTTATATATGTAATAATCATATAACAGCTTATGTCTGCAAAGAGACTTCCAAAGGACAGACAATTGTTTTCCATTAAAATTTTAAATTTTTTAAATAGCTTTCATTATAGCATGCCCCATTTATATATACAAGTGATAGCACTCAGCAGTGGATATAAACTGTTAAATTTTCAGAGAAAAGTGAATATCAGCTATTAGCATTACTTCATTGTGAGAGATCTCTATTGCATATTAAAGATTTCAGAAATGTGATTATAGGATTGAAATAAAAGAACCAAAAGGGGAAAAAAGTCTATTCTCTGACCTCCCAACATTTCTTGTGTCCATTGTACTTCTTACTATATTTTCTAAAATATTCCTAACAAGACTATATATTGTGAATATCTAATCTGACTGTGAATTATGGGACAGTGTTTGAATCTTCTGTTGTTTTCTGGGCATCCAATGTAAACCAGATTGATATCAATACATATTTCTTTCTAATGGCCAAATATAGATATCATGCCCAAGTGTGTTAATTACTGGTGGAAAATAAAAAAAAAATTTCCTATACATTCTCCTTCAAGGAGAGTATATGATAATGATAGACAAGCATTCATTTGATTAAACCAAGACTTTAGTAATTTTAGGGGAGTTTTTTTTTTTAAGGTTAAACAACTTTATTATTTGCTATTATTATCTTTCTATATTTTTAGGTATATGACATATTAGTTTCTGGCTTCCCTGGTGGCTCAATGGTAAAGAATCCACCTATCAATGCAGGAGACATGAGTTCGATCCTTGGTCTGGGAAGATCCCACATGCCTCAGAGCAGCTAAGGCCACGTGCAGCAACTATTTAGTTTGTGCTCTAAGCCCGGGAGCTGCTATTATTGACCTTATGTGCTGTAACTATTGAAGCCATGAGCAACTAGAGCCTGTGATCTGCATCAAGAGAAGCCTCAGGAAAGAGAAGCCTGTGTACCACAACTAGAAGTAGCCCCCACTCTTCCTCAAGTAGAGAAAAGCCTGTGCAGCAATGAAGACCCAGCATCATCAAAATAAATAAATAAAATTTGTAAAGAAAGACACATTAGTTTCAAGTCAAAGGTTCACAGTTTGTTTCTATCTTTCATCAGTTCTCCCTCATCCTTCTTTCTTTCCTTTCTTTTCCAAAATAATGGAATTATAGATTTCAAAGCAATGTCTTTCGATCTCAATTTATGCTGTGGGTAATTAGGAGACATTATCCTTAGGTCACTATATTTTTAGCAAATCAGCAGAAACAGACAAAGTCACTGGGAGTTGACTAGGTACAAATTCAAAGAGGTAATGATGGATTTTTGTCAAAAAGCTCTAAAAAGTAACAACTACAGTTTTAAAATAGTAACTAAACCAAAAACAATATTTTATTTATGAGATAGTTCTACTTAGTGTGGAAGAATAATGTTAAAATGTTCTCATGCAATGTATCCCCCAGCATGATTTCTTGGTAAAATTTTCTCTTCTATAATGGTTGTCACTCATCTAGAGCCAGACATCCTAGAGTGTGAACTCAAGTGGGCCTTAAGAAGCATCACTACAAACAAAGCTAGTGGAGGTGATGGAATTCCAGCTGAGCTATTTCAAATCCTAAAATATGATGCTGTGAAGAGTGCTGCATTTATTAAGTCAGCAAATTTGGAAAACTCAGCAATGGTCACCAGACTGGAAAATGTCAGTTTTCAATCCAATCCCAAAGAAGGGCAATGCCATAGGATGTTCAAACTGCCAGACAAGTGCACTCATTTTGCATGTTACTAAGGTTATGCTCAAAATCCTCTTAGCTAGGCTTTAGCAGTACATGGATCGAGAACTTCCAGATATACAAGCTGACTTAGGAAAGGCAGAGGGATCACATCAAATTGCCAACATTTGCATGATCATAGTGAAAGCAAGGAATTCCAGAAAAACATCTACTTGTGCTTCAATGACTATGCTAAAGCCTTTGACTGTGTGGGTCACAACAAACTGTGGAATATTCTTAAAGAGATGGGGATAGCAGAACACCTTACCTGTCTCCTGAAAAACCTGTATGTGGGTCAAGAAGCAACAATTAGAACCTAACATGAAACAATGAACTGGTTCAAAATGGGAAAGGACTACAACAAGGCTGTATATTGTCACCCTGCTTATTTAACTGATATACAGAGCATATCATGCAAAATGCTGGGCTGTATGACTCACAAGCTGGAATCAAGAATGCTGGGAGAAATATCAACAGTCTCAGATATGCAGATGACACCAATCTAATCGCAGAGTGAAGAGGAACTAAGGAACCTCTTGATGAGCATGAAAGAGGACAGTGAAAAAGCTGACTTAAAACTCAACATTCAATAAACTAAGATCTTAGCATCTGGTCCCATCATTTCATACAAAAAGAAGGGGAAAAAGTGGAAACAGTGAGTGACAGGTTTTATTATCTTGGGTCCGAAAATCACTGCATATGGTGACCGCAGCCATGAAATTTTAAAAAAAAGCTTGCCTTTGGAAGGAAAGCTATGACAAACTAGCCTATTAAAAAGCAAAGATATCACTTTGCCAACAATGGTCTGTATGGTCAAAGCTATGTTTTTTCCAGTATGATTTTGAGAGTTGGACCACAAAGAAGGCTGCATGCTGAACAACTGATGCTTTCAAATTGTGGTGTTGGAGATAACTCTTGTCCCTTGGACTGCAAGATCAAATCAGTCAATCCTAAAGGAAATCAACTCTGAATATTCATTGGAAGGACTGATGCTGAAGATCCAATACTTTGGCCACCTGATGCTGGGAAAAATTGAAGTCAAAAGGAGAAGAGGGCTGCAGAGGATGAGATGGTTAGATAGCATCACTAACTCAATGGACACATATTTGAGCAAACTCCAGGAGATAGTGAAGAACAGGGAAGCCTGGCATGCTACAGTCCATGGGGTTGCAAAGAACTGGACACAATTTAGTGACTGAACAACAACAACAAATCATGGTATTCCTTCAGTGGGGCTTCCCAGGTGGTGCAGTGGTAAAGAATTCACCTGCAATTCAGAAGATGCAAGTTCAATCTCCAGGTCTGGAAGATCCCCTGGAGGAGGAAATGGCAACCCATTCCAGTACCATTTCCTGGAAAATTCCATGGACAGAGGAACATGGTGGGCTATTGTTTATGTTGTTGCATAGTCATACACCACTAAATTCACACACACAAACACACCAACATTCCTTCTGTAGGTAATGAACCCAGAATTCACTTATGATTCCTGCATGATTGTGTTGAATAAACGTTGCTTTCTTTCTCTCTGGATCATTCCTTCCTTTATTTCTACAATATTTCCAATATTTCTTGCATCATTTCATGCCTTCCTAAATCAGTTTTTCATTCTCTCTCTGTCTCTTATACACATACACACACTCTCGTTTTCTGTGTATCAGTTACAGATCTGTAAGTTTACACACACAGGCATATAAAAAAAAATCCACATTAACTTGCTTTCTTCATAACTGTGCTCTCTCTTTCAAACAATAGGATGTAAATTTTGATAATACCAAGAACTGGGTCCAGGAACAGATCATCCTCATGTGGTATTTTTCTTACTTTAGCTCTGCCCCTGTCTTCCCTATTTTTGAGTCCCTAAAAGAAAAATAAGATAACTGATTTTGCTCTTTGAAATTAATAGCAATGTAACTAATTTTGTGAAATCTGTTATTATCTTGATGCCAAATCGGATATACATTTCACAGAAAAATTGTTGGACAATTTTACTCATGAATTTTAATGCAAAGTCAAATAAATTATTATCAAATTTTATTCAAGAGTATATAGAAATAATTAGGGAAAATCATTACAGAGTATAATTTAATCCCAGCAATATAACAGATGTCTTAACCTTGGGCAATTGCTTTATGTAATTCAGCAAATAGCCACAAAATTTTAATGCCTAATAAATGACCATATTAATATGTGTATAAAAAATTGTGGTTAAAGCTTAGTAATTCAGAATTTTTAAAAAATCAGAGTGAATAAGGAAGAAATTTATCTTCTTTGATAAAAGATACTTGACAAAAAATCATATAATGATAATGTTAGAAGATATCTCAAAAGTTAGGAGCAAGACATGGACACCTGTTTTTATCATCTTCTTCAACATTGTTCTAGAAAACTTTGATAATACAATAAGATAGAGAGAATTAAAGAGAGATTAAGAATTAGAATAAACTAAAATAAAGGTTTTGCTCACTTAAATATATTATATATTCATACATCAACCCATGAGAACCCAGAAATTATTACAACTAGCAAGTGACTTCAACTTTACACATATGTAAGCTTATTACACAAAAATCAATCATTTTTCTATAAAAAACCTTCAGGAAACAGATATTTTATTATTAAAATAGAAATAAAAACTATAAATCACCTGGGAATAAAATGAACAGAAGTCATGAAAGAATAATGAAAAACTTTTTAAATGTTATGGAAAGACACCAAGAAAGACATAAAATATAGGAATATTTTTAAGGAATATACTATTTTTAGGGATTTCCCTGGAGGCCCAAATGGTAAAGAATCTGCCTGCAATGCAGGAGACCCAGATTTGATCCCTGGATCAGGACGATCCCCTGGAGAAGGGAATGGCAACCCACTCCAGTTTTCTTGCTTGGAGAATTCTATGGACAGAGAAGCCTGGCAAGCTATACTCCATGGAGTCACAAAGAGTCAGACAGACTGAGTGACTAACACCACCACCAAATTATCTTTAATGGATGTTAAAACAATAAATGCAATAAAGATGGCAATGTTTATAAAATTAATCCTATCAACATCTGAATTGAGGTTTTCATAAAATTTAAACAGTGTTCTCCAAATCCATAAAGGTAAAATACTTAGAAGAAAGAAAAGTACATCTTTTTTTTGTTGTTGTTTGTTTTTTTGTTTTTTTTTGGTAAAAATTTATTTTTTATTTATTTTTTTAAAAAATATTATTTTATTAGTTGGAGGCCAATCACTTCACAACATTTCAGTGGGTTTTGTCATACATTGACATGAATCAGCCATATAGTTACACGTATTCCCCATCCCGATCCCCCCTCCCACCTCCCTCTCCACCCGACTTCTCAGGGTCCTCCCAGTGCACCAGGCCCGAGCACTTGACTCAGGCATCCCACCTGGGCTGGTGGTCTGTTTCACCCTAGATAATATACATGCTGTTCTTTCAAAATATCCCACCCTCACGTTCTCCCCCAGAGTTCAAAAGTCTGTTCTGTACTTCTGTGTCTCTTTTTCTGTTTTGCATATAGGGTTATCGCTACCATCTATCTAAATTCCGTATATATGTGTTAGTATACTGTAATGTTCTTTATCTTTCTGGCTTACTTCACTCTGTATAATGGGCTCCAGTTTCATCCATCTCATTAGAACTGATTCAAATGAATTCTTTTTAACAGCTGAATAATATTCCATGGTGTATATGTACCACAGCTTCCTTATCCATTCATCTGCTGATGGGCATCTGGGTTGCTTCCATGTCCTGGCTATTATAAACAGTGCTGCGATGAACATTGGGGTGCACGTGTCTCTTTCAGATCTGGATTCCTCAGTGTTTATGCCCAGAAGTGGTATTGCTGGGTCATATGGCAGTTCTATTTCCAGTTTTTTAAGAAATCTCCACACTGTTTTCCATAGTGGCTGTACTAGTTTGCATTCCCACCAACAGTGTAAGAGGGTTCCCTTTTCTCCACACCCTCTCCAGCATTTATTGCTTGTAGACTTTTGGATAGCAGCCATCTTGACTGGCGTGTAATGGTACCTCATTGTGGTTTTGATTTGCATTTCTCTGATGATGAGTGATGTTGAGCATCTTTTCATGTGTTTGTTAGCCATCTGTATGTCTTCTTTGGAGAAATGTCTGTTTAGTTCTTTGGCCCATTTTTTGATTGGGTCGTTTATTTTTCTGGAATTGAGCTTCAGGAGTTGCTTGTATATTTTTGAGATTAATCCTTTGTCTGTTTCCTCATTTGTTATTATTTTCTCCCAATCTGAGGGCTGTCTTTTCACCTTACTTATAGTTTCCTTTGTTGTGCAAAAACTTTTAATTTTCATTAGGTCCCATTTGTTTATTTTTGCTTTTATTTCCAATATTCTGGGAGGTGGGTCATAGAAGATCTTGCTGTGATTTATGTCGGAGAGTGTTTTGCCTATTTTCTCCTCTAGGAGTTTTATAGTTTCTGGTCTTACATTTAGATCTTTAATCCATTTTGAGTTTATTTTTGTGTATGGTGTTAGGAAGTGTTCTAGTTTCATTCTTTTACAAGTGGTTGACCAGTTTTCCCAGCACCACTTGTTAAAGAGATTGTCTTTTTTCCATTGTATATCCTTGCCTCCTTTGTCAAAGATGAGGTGTCCATAGGTTCGTGGATTTATCTCTGGGCTTTCTATTCTGTTCCATTGATCTATATTTCTGTCTTTGTGCCAGTACCATACTGTCTTGATGACTGCGGCTTTGTAGTAGAGTCTGAAGTCAGGCAGGTTGATTCCTCCAGTTCCATTCTTCTTTCTCAAGATTACTTTGGCTATTCGAGGTTTTTTGTATTTCCATACAAATTATGAAATTATTTGTTCTAGTTCTGTGAAAAATACCGTTGGTAGCTTGATAGGGATTGCATTGAATCTATAGATTGCTTTGGGTAGAATAGCCATTTTGACAATATTGATTCTTCCAATCCATGAACACGGTATGTTTCTCCATCTGTTTGTGTCCTCTTTGATTTCTTTCATCAGTGTTTTATAGTTTTCTATGTATAGGTCTTTTGTTTTTTTAGGTAGATATACTCCTAAGTATTTTATTCTTTTTGTTGCAATGGTGAATGGTATTGTTTCCTTAATTTCTCTTTCTGTTTTTTCATTGTTAGTGTATAGGAATGCAAGGGATTTCTGTGTGTTAATTTTATATCCTGCAACTTTACTATATTCATTGATTAGCTCTAGTAATTTTCTGGAAGAGTCTTTAGGGTTTTCTATGTAGAGGATCGTGTCATCTGCAAACAGCGAGAGTTTCACTTCTTTTCCTATCTGGATTCCTTTTATGTCTTTTTCTGCTCTGATTGCTGTGGCCAAAACTTCCAACACTATGTTGAATAGTAGTGGTGAGAGTGGGCATCCTTGTCTTGTTCCTGATTTCAGAGGAAATGCTTTCAATTTTTCACCATTGAGGGTGATGCTTGCTGTGGGTTTGTCATATATAGCTTTTATTATGTTGAGGTATGTTCCTTCTATTCCTGCTTTCTGGAGAGTTTTAATCATAAATGAGTGTTGAATTTTGTCAAAGGCTTTCTCTGCATCTATTGAGATAATCATATGGTTTTTATCTTTCAATTTGTTAATGTGGTGTATTACGTTGATTGATTTGCGGATATTAAAGAATCCTTGCATTCCTGGGATAAAGCCCACTTGGTCATGGTGTATGATTTTTTTAATATGTTGTTGGATTCTGTTTGCTAGAATTTTGTTAAGGATTTTTGCATCTATGTTCATCAGTGATATTGGCCTGTAGTTTTCTTTTTTTGTGGCATCTTTGTCTGGTTTTGGAATTAGGGTGATGGTGGCCTCATAGAATGAGTTTGGAACTTTACCTTCTTCTGCAATTTTCTGGAAGAGTTTGAGTAAGATAGGTGTTAGCTCTTCTCTAAATTTTTGGTAGAATTCAGCTGTGAAGCCATCTGGTCCTGGGCTTTTGTTTGCTGGAAGATTTCTGATTACAGTTTCGATTTCCTTGCTTGTGATGGCTCTGTTATGATCTTCTATTTCTTCCTGGTTCAGTTTTGGAAAGTTATACTTTTCTAAGAATTTGTCCATTTCATCCAAGTTGTCCATTTTATTGGCATAGAGCTGCTGGTAGTAGTCTCTTATGATCCTTTGTATTTCAGTGTTGTCTGTTGTGATCTCACCCTTTTCATTTCTTATTTTGTTAATTTGGTTCTTCTCTCTTTGTTTCTTAATGAGTCTTGCTAATGGTTTGTCAATTTTGTTTATTTTTTCAAAAAACCAGCTTTTAGCTTTGTTGATTTTTGCTACGGTCTCTTTAGTTTCTTTTGCATTTATTTCTGCCCTAATTTTTAAGATTTCTTTCCTTCTGCTAACCCTGGGGTTCTTCATTTCTTCCTTCTCTAATTGCTTTAGGTGTAGAGTTAGGTTATTTATTTGGCTTTTTTCTTGTTTCTTGATGTGCGCCTGTAATGCTATGAACCTTCCCCTTAGCACTGCTTTTACAGTGTCCCATAGGTTTTGGGTTGTTGTGTTTTCATTTTCGTTTATTTCTATACATACTTTGATTTCTTTTTTGATTTCTTCTATGATTTGTTGGTTATTCAGAAGCGTGTTATTTAGCCTCCATATGTTGGAATTTTTAACAATTTTTTTCCTGTAATTGAGATCTAATCTTACTGCACTGTGGTCAGAAAAGATGACTGGAATGATGTCAATTTTTTTGAATTTTCCAAGACCAGATTTATGGCCCAGGATGTGATCTATTCTGGAGAAGGTTCCGTGTGCACTTGAGAAAAAGGTGAAGTTGATTGTTTTGGGGTGAAATGTCCTATAGATATCAATTAGGTCTAGCTGGTCCATTGTACCATTTAAGGTTTGTGTTTCCTTGTTGATTTTCTGTTTAGTTGATCTATCCATAGTTGTGAGTGGGGTATTAAAGTCTCCCACTATTATTGTGTTACTATTAATTTCCTCTTTCATACTCGTTAGTGTTTGCCGTACATATTGTGGTGCTCCTATGTTGGGTGCATATATATTTATAATTGTTATATCTTCTTCTTGGATTGATCCTTTGATCATTATGTAGTGTCCTTCCTTGTCTCTTTTCACATCCTTTATTTGAAAGTCTATTTTATCTGATATGAGTATTGCGACTCCTGCTTTCTTTTGGTCTCCGTTTGCGTGAAATATTTTTTTCCAGCCCTTCACTTTCAATCTGTATGTGTCCCTTGTTTTGAGGTGGGTCTCTTGTAGACAGCATATATAGGGGTCTTGTTTTTGTATCCATTCAGCCAATCTTTGTCTTTTGGTTGGGTCATTCAACCCATTTACATTTAAGGTAATTATTGATAGGTGTGGTCCCATTGTCATTTACTTTGTTGTTTTGGGTTCACGTTTATACAACCTTTCCGCATTTCCTGTTTAGAGAAGCTCCTTTAGCATTTGTTGAAGAGCTGTTTTGGTGGTGCTGAATTCTCTCCACTTTTGCTTGTCTGTAAAGCTTTTGAATTCTCCTTCATATCTGAATGAGATCCTTGCTGGGTACAGTAATCTAGGTTGTAGGTTATTCTCTTTCATTACTTTCAGTATGTCCTGCCATTCCCTTCTGGCCTGGAGGGTTTCTATCCCTGTAGATATCGAGAAGTGTAAGCTGGAACGAGGAGCTATCTGAAGCTGAGCCGAACCCACACTGACCGCAACAGCTCCAGAGAAATTCCTAGATATATTTTTTCTTTTTCTTTTCTTTCTTTTTTTTCTTTAAGTATGGAAAAAAAAAATTTTTTTTTCTTTTTTCTTGGTTCTCTTTTATTTTCCTTTAAAAATTCCCTATTACTCCCCCATTACTCCTTAACTTTCATTTTCATAGATTTTTACGATTTTTTTTAATTAGGCAAAACAATTTTTTTCCTCTTTCTTTTTTCTTTTTTTTCTTTTTCTTCTTTTTCTTCTTCTTTTTTTTTCTTTTCTCTTTTCTTCTTCTCTTTTATTTTCTCTTTTTCTTTTTCTCTGATTTCTTTTAAAGCCCTCTAGCACTCCTTTTACTACGCCTTAATCTTCATTTTCAATACACTATAACCTTGCAGAAGAAAGAGAAAAAAAAAAAAAGAAGAAGAAGAAGAGAAGCCCTATTTTTATACCAAACTTCATATATATTTCTAAAATTTCTTTTGTGTGTTTGGGTTTTTGTTTTTAATATAGTATTTTTAAGAGTCTAACCTATACTCTAGATTTTTAATTTTTGTTTTTCAGTATATGATATAAATTGTGAATATTTAAGAATCCAATATTCAGCTCCCATTTTTATTCAGGAGTGTGTTGATTACTCTCTCTCAATCTTGACTCTGTTTTCTACCTCAGAACACCTCTATTTCCTCCTTTCCCCTTCTCTTCCCAATCCAATTCTGTGAATCTTTGTGGGTGTCTGGGCTACGGAGAACACTCTGGGATCAGACAACTTCGTAGATCTGTCTCTCTCCTCTTGAGTCCCCCTCTTTCTCCTCCTGCCCATCTCTATCTCCCTCCTCCCTCTCCTCTTCTCCTTGTAACTCAGTGAACCTCTCTGGGTCTCCCTAACGGGGGAGAAACTTTCCACCATTAACCTAGAAGTTTTATTATCAGTGCTGTATAGTTGGAGAAGTCCTGAGACTACAGGAAGAATAAAACTGAAATCCAGGAGCAGGAGACTTAAGCCCAAAACCTGAGAACACCAGAAAACTCCTGACTACATGGAACTTTAAGTAATAAGTGACCGTACAAAAGCCTCCATACCTGCACCGAAACCAACCACCACCCAAGAGCCAATAAGTTTTAGAGCACGACATACCACGCAAATTCTCCAGCAACGCAGGAACATTGCCCTGAACGTCAACATACAGACTGCCCAAGGTCACACCTAACACATAGACCCATCTCAAAACTCATTACTGGGCACTCCATTGCTCTCCAAAGAGAAGAAATCAAGATTCACGCACCAGAACACTGACGCAAGCTTCGCTAATCAGGAAACCTTGACAAGCCAATCGTCTAACCCCACCCACTGGGTAAAACCTCCACAATAAAAAGGAACCACAGACCTGCAGAATACAGAAAGCCCACTCCAGACACAGCAATCTAAAGAAGATGAAAAGGCAGAGAAATACCCAACAGGTAAAGGAACATGAAAAAAGCCCACCAAGTCAAACAAAAGAGGAGGAGATAGGGAATCTACCTGAAAAAGAATTCAGAATAATGATAATAAAAATGATCCAAAATCTTGAAAGCAAAATGGAGGTACAGATAAATAGCCTGGAGACAAAGATTGAAAAGATGCAAGAAATGTTTAATAAAGACCTAGAAGAAATAAAAAGGAGTCAATTAAAAATGAATAATGCAATGAATGAGATCAAAAACACTCTGGAGGGAACCAAGAGTAGAATAACGGAGACAGAAGATAGGATAAGTGAGGTAGAAGATAAAATGGTGGAAATAAATGAAGCAGAGAGGAAAAAAGAAAAAAGGATCAAAAGAAATGAGGACAACCTCAGGGACCTCTGGGACAATGTGAAACGCCCCAACATTCGAATCATAGGAGTCCCAGAAGAAGAAGACAAAAAGAAAGGCCATGAGAAAATACTCGAGGAGATAATAGCTGAAAACTTCCCTAAAATGGGGAAGGAAATAGCCACCCAAGTCCAAGAAACCCAGAGAGTCCCAAACAGGATAAACCCAAGGCGAAACACCCCAAGACACATATTAATCAAATTAACAAAGATCAAACACAAAAGTACATCTTATATCAAAAGTTTTTATCAAGTTTTATTTAAACCATATGCTACTGGCATAAATACAAACACTATGTCAATGGACAAAATAAATATTCATTCATTATTAGAAACTTTGTAGATGGAAGATGGTGTTACAAATAAGTAATGCTAGAAACCTGGAAATAGTAAAGATGGATTACTGTTTTACTATACAAAAACAATTAACCATGTAACAATCATTTAACAGAGGAAAGTGAAAGTGAAGTTGCTCAGTCGTGTCCGGTTCTTTGTGACCCCATGGACTGTAGACTACCAGGCTCCTCGATCCATGGGATTTTCCAGGCAAGAGTACTGGAGTGGGTTGCCATGTCCTTCTCCAGAGGATCTTCCCAACCCAAGGATTGAACCCAGGTCTCCCACATTGTAGGCAGATGCTTTACCATCTGAGCCACCAGGGAAGTCCAAAAAGGAGCTGATTTAGTAACCTTGGCAAACAGTATTTTCACAGTATGCCATAAGACTAAAGACAAAAAGAATAGTACATAGCCACCGGACTCGAGGATAAATTTACTTTTCGCAGGGGCAACAGCTAACATTTCCAGAACCACTGTATGTCTATACTAAGGTGGGAAAAAAAACATTTTTAGGTATGTGGAATCAGTTTATCATTGCCATCAACAGATAAAGAAGCTACAAATAAGTAAAGGAGAGGTGAAGGAGGATAAGATGACTTTTTGCGGTGAATTAAGAGTCAGAGATAACAGTATTCACTAAAGCTTATGATTAAATGCATGAAAAAATATAACAAAAATCTACATTGAATGACTCAAAAAAATCAATTACTTCTAAAAAGCATCAATGCTATGAAAAACAAGGAAACACTGAGAAACCTTCACAGATCTTAAGAGACTAAGCAGATACACCATCTAAATGCACTGCATTATCAAGAAATGAATCTTGGAACAGAAAAAGGATGTTAGCATAAAACTGATGAAATCCGAATAAAGTCTGTGGTTCAAGTTAGTAGCCTTGTGCCAATGTAATTTCTTAGTTTTAATAAAGATGGCATAATTACATAAAGTATTAACACTAAGGGATGCTGGGTAAAAGGTGTACTGGAAACTTTTGTGCTATCTTTGCAATTTGTCCCTAAAGTTAAAATTATTTCAGATTAAACTAAGTTTAAACAACTTGGTTTCAATTTTATGAAACTCTGTGTCCCTCTTTTCCTCTAAATGTAAGAGAGTCAATCAATCAAGTTTCACAGTAGTGTAACCCCATGGACTGCAGCAAGCCAGGCTACCCTGTCCATCACCAACTCCCAGAGCTTGCTCAAACACATGCCCATCAAGTCACTGATGCCAAACCATCTCATACTCTGTCAGCCCCTTCTACTCCTGCCTTCAACCTTTCCCGGCATCGGGGTCTTTTCTAAGGAGTCAGTTCTTCACATCAGGTGACCAAAGTATTGAAGCTTCAGCATCAGTCCTTCCAATGAATATTCAGGACTGATTTCATTTAGGATGTGCTGATTGGATCTCCTTGGTGTCTAAGGGACTCTTAAGAGTCTTCTCCAACACCACAGCTCAAAAGCATCAGTTCTTCAGTTCCCAGCTTTCTTTATGGCCCAACTCTCACATCCATACATGACTACAGGAAAAACCATAGCTTTGACTAGATGGACCTTTGTTGGCAAAGTAATGACTCTGCTTTTTAATCTGCTGTCTAGGTTGGTCATAGCTTTTCTTCCAAGGAGCAAGTGTCTTTTAATTTCATGGCTGCAGTCATCATTGGCAGTCACCTTGGAGCCCAAGAAAATAAAGTCTGTCACTGTTTCCACTGTTTCCCCATCTATTTGCCGTGAAGTGATGGGACCAGATGTCATAACCTTAGTTTTTTGAATGCAGAGTTTTAAGGCAGCACTTTTACTCTCTTCTTTTACTTTAAATGTAAGAAAAGTAAGCAATAAATTATCTAAAATGTGAATATTATTTTTACCTAAGGCATTTGTGTAGAAACAGTGTCAGCAAACATGTTTATTTAGTAAAATTACATTATGTGAAATATGACCTCCATATACAAACTAACTTCCCATCAATAAGAATTCTTTAACCGGGCTATAAAAATAACTGAATGCTTTCTTTTTAGGGAATTTTTTTAATGAAATTACAATTTTTTTTTCTAAAAAACTGACAAATATTTCTGAAGTTAATCAAAATATCTGCTTGCATAAAATAAACAGAAAACCTGTAGAATTAAATGACAATGATCACATCTTCAGCAATTTTCTCTTTATCCTATTTATTAACACAATATTTCACTTGGAGAAACAGGTGCTGATGAAACAAAATTTATGAAACAAGGCTTGATATTGAATTATGTTTTTAATAATCAAGACAAGAATTACACAGTTAATCCAGAACAACGGAGTTCAAAAGTTACCTCTATTTGTATTTGTTTTATATCTCTCATTTGAATCATCATGTGTGTATGCGTACATGTGTATGTGCATATGTGTCCATGATAGGATTGCATAATAATTATGTTTATTTCATGAGCAGCCAGTTAATGGATATAGACAACAAACTACATTAGGATTTTAATTGGCTCTAGGCCTAAGGCACAAAAGAATTAATCTTCATATTAATTACTAATTTTGTACAGTTCAGCCAATACTCTCAACTTTTTTACATACTTCAAGTGTTTATCAGGTAATCATATTTCCCAATTTTGATTACTATAGAATCTCTGGGCTTTATGAATGATTAGTACAATCATTCATAAACTTTAGCATGCATTTAGCATGCACCTTGAGCTTGTGTTAAAACAGTGTGTCAAGTACCATTTTCAGAATTCCTAAATCAATAGACCAGGATAGACTCTGAGCATGTGCAGTTCTAACTAAGCATTCCTTAACTGATAAAGATGCTAGAGGCACGTTAACCATACATTTTTATTGTATCCATTGGGTGTTTCTGTTTCCAGTATTAAAATCAGGTATTTCAACCTTGTTTTTCTTTCTCTTGACATCCAATGTAGCAAGAAGGAATTACAAAATGGTACTTCCAAATTCTTTCTTTCTTTAAAATGAATCAACATTTACTTTTATTTTTATTTTTTGCATTTATTTATTTTTTTATTTTTTTTCATTTATTTTTATTAGTTGGAGGCTAATTACTTTACAATATTGTAGTGGTTTTTGTCATACATTGACATGAATCAGCCATGGATTTACATGTGTTCCCCGTCCTGATCCACCCTCCAACCTCCCTTGCTCCCCGATCCCTCTGGGTCTTCCCAGTGCACCAGGCCCTAGCACTTGTCTCATGTATCCAACCTGGGCTGGTGATCTGTTTCACCCTAGATAATATACATGTTTCGATGCTATTCTCTCGAAACATCCCACCCTCGCCTTCTCCCACAGAGTCCAAAGTCTGTTCTGTACATCTGTGTCTCTTTTTCTGTTTTGCATATAGGGTTATCTTTACCATCTTTCTAAATTCCATATATATGCATTAGTATACTGTATTGGTCTTTATCTTTCTGGCTTACTTCACTCTGTATAATGAGCTCCAGTTTCATCCATCTCATTAGAACTGATTCAAATGAATTCTTTTTAATGGCTGAGTAATAGTTTATGGTGTATATGTACCACAGCTTCCTTATCCATTCGTCTGCTGATGGGCATCTAGGTTGCTTCCATGTTCTGGCTATTATAAGCAGTGCTGCGATGAACATTGGGGTGCACGTGTCTCTTTCAGATCTGGCTTCCTCGGTGTGTCTGCCCAGGAGTGGGATTGCTGGGTCATATGGCAGTTCTATTTTCAATTTTTTAAGAGATCAAGCTTTTGTACAACAAAGGAAACTATAAGCAAGGTGAAAAGACAGTCCTCAGATTGGGAGAATATAATAGCAAACGAAGCAACAAAGGATTAATCTCAAAAATATACAAGCAACTCCTGCAGCTCAATTCCAGAAAAATAAATGACCCAATCAAAAAATGGGCCAAAGAATTAAATAGACATTTCTCCAAAGAAGACATACAGATGGCTAACAAACACATGAAAAGATGCTCAGCATCATTCATTATCAGAGAAATGCAAATCAAAACCACAATGAGGTACCATTACACGCCAGTCAGGATGGCTGCTATCCAAAAGTCTACAAGCAATAAATGCTGGAGAGGGCGTGAAGAAAAGGGAAACCTCTTACATTGTTGGTGGGAATGCAAACTAGTACAGCCACTATGGAGAACAGTGTGGAGATTTCTTAAAAAACTGGAATTAGAACTGCCATATGACCCAGCAATCCCACTCCTGGGCAGACACACCGAGGAAGCCAGATCTGAAAGAGACACGTGCACCCCAATGTTCATCGCAGCACTGCTTATAATAGCCAGGACATGGAAGCAACCTAGATGCCCATCAGCAGACAAATGGATAAGGAAGCTGTGGTACATATACACCATAGACTATTACTCAGCCATTAAAAAGAATTCATTTGAATCAGTTCTAATGAGATGGATGAAACTGGAGCTCATTATACAGAGTGAAGTAAGCCAGAAAGATAAAGACCAATACAGTATACTAACACATATATATGGAATTTAGAAAGATGGTAAAGATAACCCTATATGCAAAACAGAAAAAGAGACACAGATGTACAGAACAGACTTTGGACTCTGTGGGAGAAGGCGAGGGTGGGATGTTTCGAGAGAATAGCATCGAAACATGTATATTATCTAGGGTGAAACAGATCACCAGCCCAGGTTGGATACATGAGACAAGTGCTAGGGCCTGGTGCACTGGGAAGACCCAGAGGGATCGGGGAGCAAGGGAGGTTGGAGGGTGGATCGGGACGGGGAACACATGTAAATCCATGGCTGATTCATGTCAATGTATGACAAAAACCACTACAATATTGTAAAGTAATTAGCCTCTAACTAATAAAAATAAATGGAAAAAAAAAAGAAAAGATAAAAAAAAGAGAGAGAGCTCCACACTGTTCTCCATAACGGCTGTATTAGTTTGCATTCCCACCAACAATGTAAGAGGGTTCCCTTTTCTCCACGCCCTCTCCAGCATTTATTGCTTGTAGACTTTTGGATAGCAGCCATCTTGACTGGCGTGTAATGGTACCTCATTGTGGTTTTGATTTGCATTTCTCTGATAATGAGTGATGTGGAGCATCTTTTCATGTGTTTGTTAGCCATCTGTATGTCTTCTTTGGAGAAATGTCTGTTTAGTTCTTTGGCCCATTTTTTGACTGGGTCATTTATTTTTCTGGAATTGAGCTGCAGGAGTTGCTTGTATATTTTTGAGATTAATCCTTTGTTGCTTCGTTTGCTATTATTTTCTCCCATTCTGAGGGCTGTCTTTTCACCTTGCTTATAGTTTCCTTTGTTGTGCAAAAGCTTTTAAGTTTCATTAGGTCCCATTTGTTTATTTTTGCTTTTATTTCCAATATTCTGGGAAGTGGTTCATAGAGGATCCTGCTGTGATTTATGTCGGAGAGGGCTTTGCCTATGTTCTCCTCTAGGAGTTTTATAGTTTCTGGTCTTACATTTAGATCTTTAATCCATTTTGAGTTTATTTTTGTGTATGGTGTTAGAAAGTGTTCTAGTTTCATTCTTTTACAAGTGGTGGACCAGTTTTCCCAGCACCACTTGTTAAAGAGGTTGTCTTTTTTCCATTGTATATTCTTGCCTCCTTTGTCGAAGATAAGGTGTCCACAGGTTCGTGGATTTATCTCTGGGCTTTCTATTCTGTTCCATTGATCTACATTTCTGTCTTTGTGCCAGTCACATACTGTCTTGATGACTGTGCCTTTGTAGTATAGTCTGAAGTCAGGCAGGTTGATTCCTCCAGTCGACAAAATTCAACATCCATTTATGATTAAAACTCTCCAGGAAGCAGGAATAGAAGTAACATACCTCAACATAATAAAAGCTATATATGACAAACCCACAGCAAGCATCACCCTCAATGGTGAAAAATTGAAAGCATTTCCCCCGAAATCAGGAACAAGACAAGGGTGCCCACTCTCACCACTACTATTCAACATAGTTTTGGAAGTTTTGGCCACAGCAATCAGAGCAGAAAAAGAAGTAAAAGGAATCCAGATAGGAAAAGAAGAAGTGAAACTCTTGCTGTTCGCAGGTGACATGATCCTCTACATAGAAAACCTTAAAGACTCTACCAGAAAATTACTAGAGTTAATCAACGAATATAGTAAAGTTGCAGGTTATGAAATTAACATACAGAAATCCCTTGCATTCCTATACACTACAATGAGAAAACAGAAAGAGAAATTAAGGAAACAATACCATTCACCATTGCAACAATAAGAATAAAATACTTAGGAGTATATCTACCTAAAGAAACAAAAGACCTATACATAGAAAACTATAAAACACTGATAAAAGAAATCAAAGAAGACACAAACAGATGGAGAAATATACTGTGTTCATGGATTGGAAGAATCAATATTGTCAAAATGACTATGAATCAACATTTAAAATGAGAGTAGATTTGCAAAGTAAGAACTGCTATATTTACAAACATCATTCATTTCTCAAGCATTCTAAATCAAATTAACCATCATTGGGTAGGACATCTATTTATCTCTAGAACAGTACATTTTGCAAACCAATATATGGTTGAGTAAAGTATAAATCAGAGAGCTCCTGAGACAAAACAGGATTCTTCTTGTATATTGTCCTGCTTCACCTGGTGAACAATGAGAATCCATAAGTTCCCATGAACAATGAGAAACATCTGCTAAATAGTAATTTCAAAATGTCCCCATGGATACTGCTTTCTGAGTAGTATATATGAAAGCTTTGATCAGATGCAGCTTAACTGAAAATAAAATATCCCTTATGCCAAAAAGGCATACTTTAGGATGGCAAATTCTGTAGAATAGGAAGACATTTAATGATTATATTTAATAGGAGTCCATATTATATACAGATTTGGGTGGTGGCATTGCTCAGTCGTGTCCGACTCTTTGTGACCACATGGACTGTAGCCCACCAGGCTCCTCCATCCATGGGGTTTTCCAGGCAAGAGTACTGGGGTGGGCTGCCATTTCCTTCTC
This sequence comes from Muntiacus reevesi, assembly GCF_963930625.1. NCBI lineage: Eukaryota > Metazoa > Chordata > Mammalia > Artiodactyla > Cervidae > Muntiacus > Muntiacus reevesi. The sequence continues at coordinate 211,013,908 of NC_089249.1, forward strand.
CACAGATTTGGGTAGAACATTAAAATGATTATTTACAGCTTTATTTTGAAGTTATCAAGTATGAAGTGAAGTGAAGTCACTCAGTCGTGTCTGACTCTTTGCAACCCCATGGACTGTAGCTTACAAGGCTCCTCTGTCCATGGGATTTTCCAGGCAAGAGTACTGGAGTGGGTTGCCATATCCTCTTTAGTTATCAAGGATAGTTCATATATTTATATGCAGTCTACATGTTTTTTTTAAGCAAAGGAGGGATATGATGGCCTATACTCCTTAAATGATTAATACATATTTTAAAAAGCAGCTTAACAAAGAACACATGTCAAGTTGTTTTTTTTAATTTATATTTCTAAAATGTATACCTGTAAATGGATTGGTATCACATTTCTGCTATTTTTTTATCATCTTTGTTATTGTTAATGATCTAATGGGATGGATGAGGCTATCACATCATCAGAGTCATAAGAATTATATTAAAAATACTTTTTTGTTGTTAAGATTATTTGTTAATATCATTTTAATACTAGTTTTACAACAATATTGAAAGAAAGTTTTCCCAAATACCCCCATCCCCATATATTCATAGCCTCCCCCATTATTCACTTTATTCACAATAATTATACTTTTGTTTTTTTTTAACCATAATGAACCTACATTGACAGAGCATAATCACTCAAAGTTCACAGTGTACCTTAACATTCACTTGCAGTGTTACATTCTATGGGTTTAGGCAAATGTATAATGAAATACACGCTTCACTGCCATACAGAGTATTTTCACTCACTTAAAAATATTTTTATAGCTCCAACATTTCATCAACTGACAGCTTATGATCCAAAAAGTTCAAGTATTTATCTATCTATGGCATTTCTAATGATTTCATCTAAGAACTGATGGAAATTTTCAAACCCTATGTAGAAAGATCTTTATCTAACAAGATGAATGCATTTCTCCTTGTCATCTCCTTTGAAAGCTTATGTAATCTTTCAAATTATTGCAAATGATCATGAACTCATTGGAAAATATAAAATTAAAATACTAGTTTAGCTATACATTGAGACTTTCAAATGGCTGTTTCTAAAATTTATTATTAATAGCAGCTATTTTCTACTAGATTTTGTTAGACCATGATGGTAGTTGATTTTTTTCTGAAAATTCTTTGTATTTTCTTTGTATTTTCAAGTTTATAACTGTAAAATTCAATAAAATTTCTCAAGAATGGCATTTACTTGGAGTTTCTGTCCAAATTCTTTTCATATGCTATTTTAAAATACCCTTATAACCTTTCAAATAAACTTAAGGGGAAGGTATAATTCTCATTTTGTAGGTAAGGAAAAGGGCTCAGAGAGTGATGTTACCATCATTTGAAGTTCTATAACCAATAAAATTCATTTATCATTGAACATAGGCATACCTTGATTGTAATCATTGTACAAAAAAATTAAGGCAATAAAGTTTGGAATGTTTTATTTTCTAACAAGTAACCAAAATATAGAGATTATCTTGGAAATACAATGATGAGCTTAGTTTTCATTCCTGCAAAGAAGCAACACATAGTTTCTCAAACTCCTTGAGTCTATGGTATCAAAAGAAATTGATTCTAGAAAGGGATGGGTGGAGATCTCTGGCCCACCTTGGTCTTTCGCTTTCGTTTACCATAAAATCTAAACTACATTTCGATTGCCCTCTTCTTTAGTTTCATGGTACCTTATAGCTTCCTATTCTTCAGGTTTTGTCTGACGTACAATTTATGATTATTCTAACTTTTGCCTAAAAGCAAAGAGTCTCTGGAGATATTCTATCTATCTCCTTTAACTAGTAGTTTAGTGTTGCTTTCAGTTCAACTAGTTTCCATTTGAGAATACACATTTAACTTCAAAAGTGGCATTTTGTAGGTCTTTGACTGAAAGGGCTTCAGTAGCTCAGTAGGTAAAGAATCCGCCCGCAATGCAGGAGACCCTGGTTCAATTCCTGGGTTGGGAAGATCCCCTGGAGAAGGGATAGGCTACTCACTCCAGTACTCCTGGGCTTCCCTAGTGGCTCAACTCGTAAAGAATCTGCCTGCAATGCAGGATCCCTGGGTTGGGAAGATTCCCCTGAAGAAGGAAAAGGCTACCCACTCCAGTATTCTAGCCTGGAGAATTCCATGGATAGAGGAGCCTGGTGGGATGCAGTCCATGGGGCCCCAAAGAGTTGGACATGATTGAAAGACTTTCACTTTCACTTTCAACTGACTTAGACATTGACATTGAGAACTTTGGGTAAAGACAGAATTTGTATAGGCCCATTCAAAAAAATTTCTTGACCTTTATACTATTTCTCTTCTCAAATCTATTAAGAGTTTTCCATCACTATTACCCTAGCAAAAACCCAGGTATATTCATTCAGCTGACAGATATAACCAGATTTTGAACTTTTAATACATATGCTCCTAGGGGGAAAAAAAAAAAAAAAAATGAGTGAATGAGACAAAAATAATTTTACTATTTCCATGACTGCTTGATTTTCCTAAGATATATATGTTTTATTTAGTGTCCTGAGTCCAGGAGCCATTGCTTATTAAATCATTATAGTATCATTTGTTCATTTGCTACTTTTCCATGATTGACTTAAACTGTTGTTTCTAAAACTTTTGTTTTTCCCTTAACAATTTTCTTTCTGGTGGTTGACCTCCTAAAACCAGGCAAGGGCCACTAGAATAATATACGCCTTTATTTACAAGGGTTTGAGCTATCTGGGACAAATCAATTATACTTGGATCATTTAGGTTTTAGAAACTTAACAACCTCTTCCCACTTGTTCAACTTGCCATCCTAGAGTTTGGGTAAAACAGGTAGCAATGAGCCAGGTATTGCCTTGGAAGGACTCAGAAGATTAAATTCCACTTGAATCAAGATGGTACTTACTTTTGCTTTCTAAGCAGTAATCCCAGAGAGGAAATGACTGAGAATAAATCTAGTGCTCAGGTAAAAATAAACACCGACCAATAGAAGGCAGGAAGACTCAAATTACTCCCGATGATGAACAGCATCAGCATGAAGCTGCTATTGACCAAGGACAGAAAGGTTTTTGTAAGCAGAACCGCAGGAAAGAGATAAGAAGGAAAATAAGTAGTTAAGGAAAAGTAGTATTTAGCTGTTTCTTTCCTTTGCCATCACCTACTCTTCAAATTAAACATTACTCTCCTTCCTCTTATTCTCACTGTCTATGTCCCACGCTTAAATTTCAAAGGTGATGTGTCTCAATGAAGAAAAGCAGGCTGAGCTGTCAGGGGAGGAAAGGAAAAAGTTGCTAACATGATGCAATGCAGCTAATGCGTGTTAGGATGAGAAATTATATAAAGAACTGACTTTCTTTCCAGGCTTATTCTATTCCAGATCAATTCTTTGCCACTAACAAACTTTCTCCACTGTTCTCCTTCCAGAGAATTCTGAATTCTGAGAAAGCAAGACTCTAAGTATATGGGCCACAAGGCTAATTTGCTTTCTGCATATCTATAGAAAAAAAAATTTTTTTCTTTATACTTAAAAAATGTTTCCCAGAGACATCCTTGGTGGTCCAGTGGTAAAGAATCTGTCTTCCAATGTAGGGGATATGGGTTCGATCCCTGGTTGGGGAAGTAAGATCCCACATACTATAGGGCAACTAAGCCTCCACATCACAACTAAAGAAGACTGCACGCTGCAACAGAGAATCCACATGCTGCAACAAAGACCCAGCACAGTCAAAAAAATGTTTTTTTCCCCAGAATCAATAAATATAATATATATGTGCTAAATAACTGCAAACCAAGTACAACAGGTTTTCACAGCTTAAAAATATCATACTGATAAATTAACAACACCATAATGCAGAATTCAGTCTGCCATGGTGAAAGGGCAATAGGGACCAGAGCCTATGGAAGCTAAAGGGAAAACAAGACATTTCTAGAATATTAGAAATTATGTTTGACGTTCAGAAATGATCAGGGTCATTACAATGTGGCCATTAAGTCTTTAGAGTTATAGAGATGGCTATCAGAAAGACCTATGATGTTCCCAACCTTTAGGCAAATGAGGTGTCCGGGCTTTACAGATCACTGGAATTCTACAAATGAATGAAGTATTTATAAATAATATTTCAGAAATAGGTTACCAAATATATGCCTAAACTGGTCTGTCTGATGCCCCAAATTTCTCCAAAACAAATAAACTCTGTTGGCTTGATGCTCTGTAACATTTTGTGCTATTAAAATTTGTTTAGGTTTTAGCTGAATTACAAGTTACAGATTTGACTCCTACCAGTAGGGCCAATGGAGAAAAGAAACTGGTGACAGGGAATGTCTGAGAAATGGGGAGAAAGGGACCCCATTGATGTGAAAAAAGGCAATGTATCTTACAGGTGGGTGGTTTGACTACTTCCTAAGTTGATTAAGAGGAAGACTTAAAAGGGAATCACCATTATGCTCTAATATTTTTTATTATGCTAGAATTGAATGGTTAAATTTTAAAAATACCTGATTAAAAAATTTAATTCCTGATATTTTATTTGGAATGGTAAGAGGAAAAGTGCTATACTACAATGACTTATTTTTCCTTTCCCCTGTATTCATAGTGGAAAATTCCAAAACTAACATGGTCTATAAAACCATGTAGATCGTATTTTTATACTGAATCATCAGCAAGAAAAGACAATAGACACTGTCAATGAATTTTCACAAGTCCACAAATTTAGTTGTTCATGTTACAAAAAAAATATTGTATTATAATGTATGTTTATCATATAAGCATAGCTGATAAATAGCTTATAACTATTATTATTTTGCATCCTAAAAAGACTACAAGCTAATCTTACAGCTACCTGAAACCTGTAATTTTGAATGACATTCACAGAGAATACAACACTGAAAATTTTTTTTAGACACTAATCAGCCAGAGATGCATGAGGCTTGCTTGAAATTCTAAGAAATTCACTATTTTGAAATTTTAAAGGTAAAAGCAGTAAACTTTCAAACAAATATTGCTTGTAAGCCTGAGATAAAATTATATGCTATATTTTTGCCATACAAAAGCAGGTTTCAGGAACACAGTCATTTGCTCTTTTTGAAGACATTCCTAGTTTTACAATAAAGTCACACAACTTATGTTTTGCCCTGTGTGGTATTTTGAGTTTACTGTCAAAAGAGCCTTTTGACATCAAATTAGAATACATCGAATTAGACCCCACTGTGACCTTTTCTTTCATTGGAACCTTCCAAGCATAATATAATTTAATACTGGAGTTGCATACAGATTCAGCAACTAAACATATGAACATTAATTATATATGCCTGAAGACAAACCAAAGTTATGCACTGTGACAACCATTAAAACTGCGTTGCATTCCCTTCCTTTCTAATCACTGTAAGCTGGAGGAGTAGAAAAGGGGATACTCTCATGGCTGAGAACCAGATTTTCCTCTATTTCTACAGAGGTGTATGACAGCTCAAACTGTATGAAGATCATGAGTCACTTTAGGTCCAATCCCACATTTTTTTTTCCTTTTTTTCTTTGGCTTTTAGACCATATTCCATCCATATTTCATAACTTTTGAGTGCTCTGCTTGTTTTATTAAAAAACTGAGTTCATTATTGCTGGGTTTCCATAATGCTGTTCACCTCTTCCTCTCAATATGACAACTGTTCTTCAATCCTCTAGATATATTCTTCTAGATCAGCATTATCCAAAATGATGTGATAAAGCTGTCCTATGCAGATTAGTTCTGAGATCTGAATTAAGAAAGACTGAATTCTAGATTCTCCTCTTTTAGATCTGAGTTAGGAAAGACTGAATTCTAGACTCTACTCTCTTACAGAGTCACCATATGCATTCCCCATTAAAGATTTATTTAATTTTCACAGGAAATGAAAATTAAGAAGTAAAATTGCTATATAAACACATGCTTATTAAATTTATTTGATTATAATTATTTCCCATAACACACATGAAAATCTTAGGGAAAGATATAGTGACAGGAAATACTATCTCGGATTCTAATCTCTTGAACAGCTGCAACTCTTGACTATTGGCCTCTTACATGCAAACTATTCAAAAGGTATACTATTAACAAGAAGATAGTATTCAGAGCAGAGCCAGTATTCTGAATTACAGACTTGGAGAAAACTGTGGTTTTAATTCCTTCATATCCAATAAGCATATGCTGCAGTGACTCAGAGATTTTCCACCAATACATAAAGTTAAATGAAGACCTTTGAAAGCCTTCCTTATTTTATAGGTATTAAAATAGCCAACTGTTTTTTTGTCACTCACCTGGAGATTTTTTCTATACAAAATAGAAGAGAACATATAAAAATGGGGTATAATGAAACCTTAACAACCAACAGAATTGGACCTTATCAAGTAAAATGGCACAGTTTGAGCAAATAAGCTATGCAATACCAAACAACATTTTTAAAATAACACTTTTAAGGTAGTGGAATCCAGCTGCAGATAAACAACTTCCTGAAAATTGCCCTTATAAACATATAGATAGTTAAAAGACTGATCTTGAATGGCAGCTCTTCTTCACAAATAAGTCTCAGAGAGCCAATTAGAGATTCTTAAAGAGGATATAGTATATTTAAGCCAAGAGTCTTTCACGCCAGAATCCTATTTGACTGTAGACATAATATATAGAAAATAGATACAACACACATACACATAATACCTATTGTGTATTTCAGGTTTGTAGTTTTTTTTGTATGCTCAAAAAATATTTCCTTTTATGTTAAGGATAGTCTATTCCTATTTTGCACTATAGTGGAATCTAGCCATGAGTTCTCTTTATATAAAAATAAAGACTAGGTTGAGCATCTCTTCATTCTTTAACATGGTAAGCTCCTTCCCATTTCAGGATCTTCAAGACTCTTCTCCCATTTTTACTGGGCTTCCCCTACTCTTTTTTTCAAGTTTTAGCATAAATTTTCTTTTTCAGGTCAGTTTTCTCCAAATTCTAAAGTTAATCTTGGCACCTATTTTTACTCCTTCATTGCACACTCTATTTTTTCTTTTGTAATACTTGCTGCAACTATAATTAACTAATCATTCCTATAATTATACATTTTGTGATTATCTCATTATCTAAAGTATTTATATTAAGTTCATAATTATGACCCCAGTTCTTAGGATACCAAGCACATAATATGTCACCAAGACTTTTTTTAAATAAATAACAGAAGGGAGTAATTATGGTACCTTTTAGTTTTAGTCTACATGAACATATTTATGACGGTATTTCACTGTAATATTTACACTTACTTTATCATCCTCTGTTATTTCCATTTTATCAGAGTGTTAGGTAACCTTCCTGTTCTCTCCTCAGACAGTTCTTGGTAGGTAAGATAACTTAGACACTCAGGATAGTTTCACCTTCTTGCTACTACTAGTCAAATGAAATTATGATCCCCATGTCCTTTGTCAGAAAGGGCCAGTACAATAGTGTTATTCTTCTCTGCTTTGCACAATTTTCCAGTTAACTCAAACAGGAGTTTCTCTCTCCTATCCATGAGAATAGACATCTCTTAGCAGTTCTGAATTCTTTTCCCAGTTACTCTCTAAAGATTATACTTGGAGAACAGCTGAGTTCAATGCAGAAAATCTGAGATTGGGATAGATTTCTAACTTAAGGATAAGCATCCTGCAAAGCTGGTTGTCAGTGGTTTGTATAAATATACTAATGTTTATGCAAAAAATGATGAGATAGATGGCACTGCTGATGTCTTTAAAGGAGACAAATTGAAACACAAGAAAGAAATAAAAAACAACCCAATCAAAAAATGGGCATAAAATCTAAACAGACACTTCTCCAAGGAAGACATATACAAGGCCAAAAAGGACATGAAAAGATGCTCAACATCACTAATGATCAGAAAGCTGTAAATCAAAATTACAATGAGGTGTTGTCTTTCACTGGTCAGAATGGCCATCATCAAGAAATCTACAAACAAAGCTGAAAAGGGCATACAAGAAAGGGAATATTCCTACATTGCTGGTGGGAACATAAACTAATACAACTACTATGGAAAAGAGTGTGGAGATTCTTGAGGACTAAAATTCCCTTAGAACTGAAAACAGAACTACCATTTGATCCAGTAATCCCACTCAAAATCGTACACAAAACATTTATTTTCCCCAGAGAAAACCGTAGTTCGAAAATATACATTCACCCCAATGTTCATTGTTACACTATTTACAACTGCCAAATCATGGAAGCAACCTAAATGTCCATTGGCAGGGGAATGCATAAAGAAGATGCAGTACATATATACAATGGGATATTAGTCACACAAAATAATGAAATAATGTTATTTACAGTAAAAAACGATGGACCTAGAAATCATCATACTAAGTGAAGTCAGACAGAGAAAGACAAATGTCAGATGATATTACCCTTATGTGGAATGCAATTTAAACATGATATAAATGAATTTGCTTAAGAAACAGAAACATTCACAGATTTTGAAAACAAACATACAGCCACCAAAGGAAAAACATGGCAGGATAGGGATAAATTAGGAGCTCGGGATTAACATACACACACTACTACATATAAAATACATAACCAACAAGGACCTACTATATAGCACAGGGAACTCTACTCAATATTTCAATATTCTATAATAACCTATATGGGAAAAGAAACTGGAAAAGAATGGATATATGCTTATGTATAACTGAATCACTATTCTATACTCCTGAAAATAACACAGCATTGTAGACCAACTATATTTCAATAAGATTTAAAACAATTTTTAAAAAGAAATAAGGAAATAATAATTCTCAAAGCTCCTCAGATAAAATGACCAAAAGATTCAGGGCATGAGAGGTATGAAGTGTTAACCGCTTAGCTGCGTCCAATTCTTTGTGACCCTGTGGACTGGAGCCCATCAGTCTCCTCTGCCCATGAAATTCTCCAGGCAAGAAGACTGGAGTGGGCTGCCATTCCCTTCTCCAGGGCATCTTCCTAATCGAGGGATCAAACCTGGGTCTCCTGAATTGCAGGCAGATTCTTTACCACTGAGCCACCAGGGAAACCCCAATGCACTCATATAATTAGCAAACAGGTGACTTTAACAAAAAATGTGAAATTAAGTACAAAACTGGTATATGATAGACATAGATGAGTAGAATATAATTCACAGTTCATAAATAAAATCATAACTTATGGTTAATTGGATTTTGAGAAGAGTACCAAGTCCATTTAACGGGAAAAGAATGGCTCTTCAGCTAGTGGTGTTGGTACAGCTGGATTTCCAAATGCAAAAGAATTAAATTGAATTCTTACACCACATAAAAAATTAATTCACAATGGATCAATAACCTCCATGGAAAAGCTAAATTCATAAAACTATTAGAATAAAATATAAGGGTTAATTTTTATTATTTTGATTTGGCAATAGAGTCTTAGCTGTGATACTAAAAGCATGAGAAACAGGAAAAATAATAGATAAACTGGACTCCAAAAGTTTAGAAAGATTTTGGGCATCAAAAGACATTATCAAGAAAGTTGAAAGAAAACTTAGGAGACAGTGTCAATAGGAAATATTTGCAAATCATGGAACTGATAAGTGCTTAATATCAAGAATTGTAAAGAACTTATAAAATTTCACAACAAAAAAAAACAAATCAGTAAAAACCTGGGCAAATGATTTGTCTAGATCAATGAAGATATACAAATGACTGAAAGCTCAAGAAAAGATGTTCAACATTATTAGTCATGAGGAAAATGCAAATCAAAATCACAAGGAGATACCATTTCATAATGACAACCATGGTTGCTATTTTGCTTAGTCATTCAGGTGTGTCCAACTCTTTGTGACCCTGTGGACTGTAGCCTACCAGACTCTTCCATCCATGGGATTTTTTAGGCAAGAATACTAGAGTGGGCTGCCACCTCCCTTCTCCAGTGGAACTTGCTGACCCAGGGATCAAACCCATGTCTCCTGTATCTCCTGCATTGCAGGCAGATTCGTTACCTGCTGAGCCATCAGGGAAGTCCCACAAGAATAGGTATAAACAAAAAATGGAAAAGAACAGGTGTTGGCTGTGAAGTGGAGAATCTAGAGACCTTCTATTTATACATCGTTGCTAGAAGGATAAAATGGTGCAGTCACTGTGGAAAACAGTTTAACTGGTTCTTTGAAAAGCTAAACATACAATTAGCATAATCCTGTAACTCTATTCCTAGATATACACCCAAAAGAACTGAAAAGAGGGACTGGAGGAGATATTTCTATGTCAGTGTTTATTTCAGCATCAATCACAACAGTTAAAAATGATAAACAACTTAAGTGTCTATCAAGAGATGAATGGGTAAACAAAATGCATATATCCACACAGTAGAGTTTTATTCAGCCTTAAAAAGAAATGACATCTATGATGCTACAAAATGGATAAACCTTCAAAACATGGGTGAAAGCAACTGGAGACAGAATGACAAATATTCTAATTTCACTGATATGAAATATAAAGAATAGAAGACTTCAGACAGACAGAATGTAGATTAGAGTTTACCAAGGACTAAGTTGAAGAGACACTAAGGAGTTATTAAATAATGATTTTTCATCACCCCTCCAAAAAAAATCTGAATGGCTACAGAATTGTTCTTTGGGGTAATGAAAAAGTTTTGGGAATAGATAATGATGATAGTTACCCAACACTGTGAATATAACTAATGTCATTGACTATTTTTGACTAAAAAATAATTGAAAAGGAAAATTTTACATTATACATATTTTACTATAGTCTATTTAAACTAATATAATTAAAAGGGCTTCCAGATAACTCAGTTGGTAAAGAATCTGCTTGCAGTACAGGAGACCCCAATTCGGCTCCTGGGTCAGGAAGATCTGCTGGAGAAGGGATAGGCTACCCACTCCAGTATTCTCGGGCTTCCCAATAATATAATTAAAATATAGTAAATAATATAATAAAAATAATAAAGAATTAATGCAGAATAATTTTTTTACTAAGATCATGCATAAATCATAAAAATTCTACTGAAAAACAAAGAGGGAGAAAGACCTAGTCCTTTTTCTTTCTAGGGAAATTATTAAATATTATCTCACAGATGTTTACAGTATGAAAAACATGTTAAACTTAGGAAAACCCTCAAAATCTGATCACAAGAGTGAGTGTGTATTTAGAGTAGGAAATGCATCACAACAAATTACACCTTGTTAAAAACTGACAAATATCACAAAAATTTACACACGTAAGACTTGCATTAATTGACCGCTTGATACATAGACATTATTTTTTTTCCTATTTCTATTTTTCTTTATTCTTTGAAAGTCTCTTAGTAGGATAAGCCTTAGATGGCACGGTGGAGAGCCTGCCTAACATTTCAGGAGATACAAGAAATGCAGGTTCGATCTTTAGGTTGAGAAAATCCCCTGAAATAGGAAATGGCAACCCACTCCAGTATTTCTGCCTGGAAAATTCCATAGTAAATAATGATTTGTAAGTTACTTTCTATGGAGGATTAGCAAGATGATTTAGTGTTTTCTGCCTCATTTCTGTGTTGGAAAGTTCAGCTGTGTGATAAGAGTTTTCATTTCCCAGGAACTTTAATATCACTTCAGAGAATCTTTTCTTCAGCAACTGCAGTTTACATTTGCTCACCATCAACAGAACCCTCCTGCCTTGCAGGAGTAAATGCACGTCCTAAGGGCCATGCTCATTAATCCAAGGGACTTAACTTGTGAGAAGTGAAAGTGAAGTCGCTCAGTCATGTCCGACTCTTTGTGACCCCATGGATTGCAGCCTATGAGGTTCCTCCATCCATGGAATTATCCAGGCAAGAGTACTGGAGTGGGTTGCCATTTCCTTCTCCAGGGGATCTTCCCAACCCAAGGATTGAACCCAGGTCTCCCACATTGCAAGCAGATGCTTTTACCATCTGAGCCACTAGGGAAGCTTATAAATGAAAGTCACCCAGTCATGTTCAACTCTTTGTGAGGACTATACACTCCATGGAATTCTCTAGGCCAAAGTACTAGAGTGTGTAGCCTTTCCCTTCTCCAGGGCATCTTCCCAACCCGGGGATCAAACCAAGTCTCCTGCATTGAAGACGGATTCTTTACCAGCTGAGTCAAACTTAATTTGTATCTCAGTAATTTCTGAGCTTCCTCAGTAGAACCTTATGTGGGTTTCTTTGCCATATCCTCCCCCATACACTTCAGTCTCTCAGAGATTTCAGGGTCTCACAGAAGGAAAGATTTCAAGAAAATGCTGAATAAAGCTCAAAATGAAATCAAGCAGGACTCTTTGAGACTACTGAGGAAGCAAATCTTTCCAAACACTTGGCTATTCATGGAAGGGATGGCATGCAGAGACGAGGGAAGAGCAGCAAGGAAACAATAGTGTAGTTTGGGGCAGGGTCCTAGTTCTGCCCCCAGGGATACACATAACAGCATCTTTTAGCTCTTACAGAACTAAACTCCCCACCAAATGGAAGATGTTCTAGAGAGAAAGTCACAGTTTGATAAACTCAAAACTCATCAGGAGGACACAGGAGGCCAGATTAAAGGAATGCAAGCCCTGGACACACTCTGATCCTTATCAGTTACACAACCTTTGAACTATTGCTGTAAAACTCCTCATCAAATCCTCCTGGATTGGGACACACAGCTTTTCAGGGCTCAAGTCCGCTGTGTGCCCCTGTGCGTGGCAAAGCAACTGAAGTTTTTCTTTTCTACTTCACCCGAAACTCTGTCTCTGAGATTCTCTTCAGCACCAGTGCACAGAGGCCAAGCTTTTGATATAAAAATGGACCATGGCAAAGCACTTAGTCAAGCATGTTTTAAAATTTCATTCATGTAAGATTCACTCTCATAATGTTTCAATATCCGTATACCATTTTTTACAGTACTCAATCACTCATGTTAGCCTGGCCTAATACAATTCTATTCAGAAAGTCACAGGTTTGAATTGCAGTTTATATAATTTCCCCCACCCCACAATGGGCATTAAAATACATTTATAGCTCAAAAAAGATTAAAAAACAAAGTCCTTCTGGGTCCAGGTAAAACTGTCTGATGCCCTGTGTGCAATCATATTAGATGATGAAGCAAAGTAAGTTATAGCGACTGCAGAGGAATAATTTTATTTGGGAAGTTATTGATACAGGAGTAAGAAATTTTAGTGATGAAAACTACATGGAAATCTTGTTATTTTCCAAGGCCAAAGTAATTATCCTTTTTATTGCAGTGAAGTAGAGAAAACAGCTATGCCTACATTAGTTTTATTTTTTCTCTACAAGTGCTTTTTTTTAGACAAGAATAATACTGTTCATTAGATTATAGCAATGCTTAGTGCACTCAGAAGTCATTTTAATCAAGTAAAAAAATAGAGTAAAATTAAGTAATAAAGAAAGCAAGTGAGGGAGCCAGGCCCAGGGTTAATGAGGGACGGAAAAAAGATCTTATTTTGGTCACTTCCTCCATGGATTCATAAAAACTTTCCATCTCATTTTGCTAGTCAGTCTCTGCAGGTAGACACAACCATCTCATACTTTCTACACTATTTCTTACCTTTTTCTCCTACAGTCCATAAGCTTCTGGGGGCACAGAAGAGGCCTTAATTTCACAGACACTCTTGTACCCTGGTATCATGTTAAGTATGTGGTACTTGTTTAATATTGTTGAATAAATGGCCAGAAAGGGATATATGTACACACATATATGAATGGACACAAAGATAAATTATTTTAACATGTCTTATTAATAATCCTTAATAAAATGGAGAGTATTCCTAAAGTCAAAGACTCCATGATAAAAACTGAATGAATACAAATTTAAGAGGAGGAAAAAAATAGAAACATTTTTGTAAATTTATAGAAGACGCAGCATTAGTATACAGTTAACTTGGTCTTAAATAGTAACAGTTAATTCTTAGTGTCCTGACTCTGACCCTTTCCTAATTGTCCTCTGTGTTCCGATTTGCCCTCCACTGACTGCCCAGTGTCTTCTGCTATAAACCAATGGTCTGTAGAAGGTCTAAAGTTAGTGATGCGGTAGGTAAGTGTGAGATGGTCGTGGACATGAACCTTCTTTTCTCAGCCTGGGGGTCTGTACCACCAGGTGGGTTCTTTAAGGCCTCACCAATTAAGTGTGACTAGGACGTGGGTAGTGATATAAATGGATATAGTGCATCAGGCAACAGTGTGCCCACCTGGAGAATAAATCATCCAAATTTAAACTGCTCCTCAGTAACTACCAAAACACTGTCATAGAAAAGTACAGAGCCAATATCATCAAACTTGTGATTTGTTATAGATAAACCAAAAATCTTAACTCATGAAATTTAACACATATTAAGTCTTCACAATTACTTATTTAGTAACACCATAAAGGCCAGACAAAACACAGTCACAGCTCCAATTTGTCCCTCCAGTTTGTAAATTTAAAATTTCCACAAAATTTAAAATTTTATAAGGATATTTTTAACATAAAATGGTTCTAGAAAGTTTTGTGATTAGAGTACAAAATATTAATACATTTAAAAATATATTAAAACAGTTAGGGAGAAGATTACTTCCCCAAATTATATTATACTGATGTTAGACTGCAAACCTCTTGCACACAGGGACTAGTGACTTGTATGTTTTACATGATACATTCTGACTCTTCCTTTCTCCCTCACTCTTCAAAAAATGTTAATTATACACCTTAATTCATGGCATTGATCTGTTTCTCTAGTCAATGTTTTAGTATATTTTACCCTTTCCCCACTCCAATTCCATACCGCCCTAAAATAGTAAGCCAGTCTAATGTATTTGGTGCATATATTTGTCTGCTCTGTGTTCTAACAAGCTGAACTGTTTTTGTTCTTATCTTTTTAACTTTCAAGAAGAGAACGATTTTTTTCCATAGAGACAGTTGTTTTTCGTTTCCTACTAAGCATGCTGTTTTCAGCAAGTGTGATCATCTAGTCTATTGTCTAGTGTATCTGTAGTACTCCACAGAGTGCACTCGCCAAGTATACTCACCCTGAAGTCACAAATGTCCACAGACTCTCCAACCTGCGGACACCGTAAGCAACACTACAATAAACAACCTGTGCGTGTTTCCTTGTGCATTTATGCAAGAATGTCTTGGGCCTATATGCCCAGAACAGAGATTGCTGGTTTCTAGGGTATATGAAAGGGCCTCCATGGTGGCTCCATGATAAAGAATCCAGCTGTCAATGCAGGAGACATGTGTTTGATCCCTGGGTCAGGAAGATCCTCTAGAGAAGGAAATGGCAACCCATTCCAGTATTTTTGCCGGAAAAATCTTATATAGAGAAGAGCCTGGGGGTTACAATCCATTGGGTCACAAAGAGTTGGACACAACTGAGTGACTAAACAACAATAACAACCCTTAAGTTTGTTTTGTCGATGTTCTAATTTATTGAGTATAGACAGCTTTATCATTAGCAGCTCAATATTTATTCATTATGTCTTGTTCATATCTCAGATACCTCTAATTATAATATTCTACTTCATCAGTCTGAGAGATGTGTGTTAAAATGACTTATTTTTTATCAACTGTCTTCTGCAGTTAATCTGTTGTTTTATAGCTTTTGAGGCTCTGTACTAACAAGTATACATGTTTATGACTGATATATTATCATTCTATATTATTCCTTTTTAGGAGGTAATGAATTATTAATATCATCCCCCACAGAAATGAAATAACTGCTTTGCACACAGTAAACCTTCAATAATATTTTTAATTGAACTGGGTTAGCACTGAATGAGATAATGCAGCTGGCTTTTAAAAGTGGACAAAATGAAATTGGAAGCCTATAAATGAATTAGAATTACCACTAGTATGTCATTCTGCTCTTGAAATTTCTCTGAAATTGAATGTACCTAAGGGTTCCAAAAGCTTATTTATTTTGAGGTTTAACCTAAGGTATCACTGAGTCTATGAAACTAGGGTTAGAACCCAGATCTTCTAGTTCAGTTTGAAAAAGAAAGAAAAAGAAAAAGGGAAGCAAGCAAGAGAGAAACTAGGAGTCATACACATGACTAAGATTGAACAAAGGCTGAGAAAATCAGAGGTGGAAGGATCAAGAAGAGAGACTGACAGATAAAAAGAGAAAGAGAGTAGATATCCCCAATCTTTGACCAATTATTATGTGTCAGGCAGTGTTATCTATTTTTCACATATATTATTTTGTTAACGCACACAAACATACTCGATAAAGCCATTTCTAACAAACAGGAACAACAACTTCTGACAGACAATGTAGATCAGGCTCTTTCCAACATAGCTCTGATATTTATGGCTTAACTCTTCACAGTCAATTTGATTCAGAATGAGGACATGAGTTTTCATAAAGCATAAGCAGGTCTATTTTTAGCAGATTTTTACAAATGTTTTACTGCATTTCTAGCAGAAGTAATGTACCCAAAAATTATGTCACTGGTTAGTACATTTTAGTGATATTTCTACTCTAGCAGTCTCTAAACCTTATTATAAAACCATCCTTAAATGAATAACTAACAGCTGCATGTGGAAGAAATGTACTTAAGAAAAAATTCTTACCTATTGATAATGAAAACATTTTCTGACATTATGTAGTTACAAAAATTATACTATCATCACTGCCTAAAATATAAACAATGAAAAAATTTTAGTATATTTATATCATTTACTATGTTATAATTTTTATTCTTTGGTTTTCAGGTTCTTAATCAGAAGTCCATGAAAATTTAGGGTTTTCCAAAGACATTGGTTTTCAACTGAACTTATTAAAATCATCTCAAATTGATTTTACATTACTTCAACTGGGAAAGTCATAAATAGTAAATGGGTTATAATGCACAATTTTTAGGGATTTTTAAAAAATTATTTGCAAATGCTGTGTGTGTACATGTGTAATGGTGAGGGGTAATTTAAGGAGTAAGATCTGCTTTGATTAGTGACACATTAGACTGTTGATTTTGTTAATATGATATATACATATATATATATATATAAAGCTTCAAAGAAGCTAAGCTAAAATAATTAAAAATCATTTAATCATTAACACTTTTCAACACATTATTTATTGTAAATTAATTCACGAGTGTTTTGCAAAGAGACAAAGTTCAGTAGAGCTGTTTCTTTAGCAGTCAATATTCACGGTTGAATGAAAATGTTTATTACTACAACTTACTATCAAAAGAGACATTCTATTCCAATTATACAAATAAATACTTTATATATGAATTTGACTTGAGATATGCAAATATGACATATTCTTTTTACTTAATGTTTAAAAATAAATTCACATTAAAAGATAAACAAAATAATATGCCTTGGTTCATAATAGACTATACAATTTTTGAATGTGGTGTGATTTTTAAGATTGACATTAGGAGATAAGAAATTAAACCTCTTAAGAATGGTAAGTTGTTATAGTCACTTAAAAAGAAATCTGGCCCACAAACAACATTCATTACAAGTTTCAAGGTTTTACTTCTTGAAATTGTGACTGTTACATGCAAAATTTCAGGCATTTCAGGAAACAATAACATGTTTAACATTTATGGAAAAATAAAAGCACACAAGATGTGCATGTGTACTTAGGCACTCAGTTGTGTTCAACTTCTTGTGACTCCATGGAGGAGCCTGGCAGGTTCCCCTGTCAATGGAATTTTTCAGGCAAGAATACTGGAGTGGGCTGTCATTTCTTCCTCCAGGGAATCTTCCAAACCCAGGGATTGAACCTGCTACTCCTATGTCTCTCCCATTGGCAGGCGGATTCTTTACCACAGTGCCACCTGAGAAGTCGAGCAGCACAAGATGTGACTCATCCTTTGAAAAGTTATAAAGCTATTTCCTCATACATATAAATATGTCTTTACAGCTGGACTTAATAATCAATAAGTGAAACATGAAAGTAAGTTGTGTTGTCTGTTTCCACTTCTGAAGGATACTTATAGAGATATCAAGTTGAAAATAGTTAAAATAATCTATGTTATAGCTCTATACAATAAATTATAAAGAAAGTGTCCATTGTTGTTGCTGTTGTCCAGTCGCTAAATTGTGTCTGACTCTTTGTGACCCCATGAATTGCAGCACAGCAGGCTTCCCCATCCTTCTCTATTGCCTGGAATTGTCCTTCACTATCTCACAGACATGTCCATTGAGTCAGTGTTCCCATCTAACCATCTCATCCTGTCACCCACTTCTCTTCCTGTCCTCAATCTTTCCTAGCATCAAGGTCTTTTCCAATAAGTTGGCTCTTTGCATCAAGAGGCCAAAGAACCAGAGCTTCAGCTTCAGCATCAGTTCTTCCAATGAATATTCAGGTTTGATTTCATTTAGGATTGACTAGTTTGATCTTCTTGCAGTCCAAGGAACTGTCAAGGGTCTTCTCTTCACAATTCAATAGCATCAGTTCTTCGGTGCTCAATGTACAGCAGTTAAATCTCACCTCCGTACATGATTACTGGAAAAGCCATCAGTTCAGTCAGTTCAGTTGCTCAGTTGTGTCTGACTCTTTTTTGTGATCCCACAGACTGCAGCACACCAGGCCTCCCTGTCCATCACCAACTCCTGGAGTTTCCTCAAATTCATGTCCATTGAGTCAGTGATGCCATCCAACCATCTCCTCCTCTGTCGTCCCCTTCTGCTCCTGCCTTCAATCTTTCCCAGAATCAGGGGCTTTTCAAATGAGTCAGTTCTTCACATCAGGTGGCAAAAGTATGGGAGCTTCAGCTCATCAGTCCTTCCAATGAATATTCAAGACTGATTTCCTTTAGGATGGACTGATTGGATCTCCTTGAAGTCCAATGGACTCTCAAGAGTCTTCTCTAACACCACAGATCAAAAGAATCAATTCTTTGGCACTCAACTTTCTTTATAGTCCAACTCTCATATCCATACATGACTACTGGAAAAGCCATAGCCTTGACTAGATGGACCTTTGTTGGCAAAGCAATGTCTCTGCTTTTTAATATGCTGTCTAGGTTGGTCATAACTTCTCTTTCAAGGAGTAAGCGTCTTTTAATTTCATGGTTGCAGTCACCATCTGCAGTGATTTTGGAGCCAAATAAATAAATAAAGTCTGCTATTGTTTCCACTGTTTCCCCATCTATTTGCCATGAAGTGATGGGACCAGATGCCATGGTCTTGGTTTTCTGAATGCTGAGCTTTAAGCCAACTTTTTAACTCTCCTCTTTCACTTTCATCAAGAGGCCTTTTAGTTCTTCTTAGCTTTCTGCCATAAGGGTGGTGTCATCTGCATATCTGAAGTTGTTGATCTATCACCTGGCAATCTTGATTCCAGCTTGTGTTTCATCCAGCCCAGCATTTCTCATGATGTACTCTGCATATAAATTAAATTAGCAGGGTGACAATATACAGCCTTGACATATTCCTTTCCCAATTTGGAACCAGTCAGTTTTTCGATGTCCAGTTCTAACTGTTGCTTTCTGACCTGAAAACAGATTTCTAAAGAGGCAGGTCAGATGGTCTGGTATCCCCATCTCTTTAAGAAATGTCCATTTTGTTGTGATTCACACAGTCAAATGCTTTGGCATAGTCAATAAAACAGAAGTAAATATTTTTCTGGAATTCTCTTGCTTTGTTAATGATCCAACGGATGTTGGCAATTTGATCTCTGGTTCCTCTGCCTTTTCTAAAACCAGCTTGAACATCTGGATGTTCATGGTTCATGTACTGTTGAAGCCTGGCTTGGGGAATTTTGAGCATTACTTTGCTAGCTTGTGAGATGAGTGTAATTGTGTGGTAGTTTGAGCATTCTTTGGCATTGCCTTTCTTTGGGATTGGAATGAAAACTGAACTTTTCCTGTGGCCACTGCTGAGTTTTCCAGACTTGCTGGCATATTGAGTGCAGCACTTTCACAGCATCATCTTCTAGGATTTGAAATAGTTCAACTGGAATTTCATCACCTCCACTAGCTTTGTTTATAGTGATGCTTCCTAAGGCCCACTAAACTTTGCACTCCAGGATGTCTGGCTCTAGGTGAGTGATGACACCATTGTGATTATACTGATCGTGAAGATCTTTTTTGTATAGTTCTTCTGTGTATTCTTGTTACCTATTCTTAATATCTTCTGCTTCTGTAAGGTCCATACAGAGCATTCCGTAATGTCCATTACTGTGCCCATCTTTGCATGAAATATTCCCTTGGTATAGTTCTTCTGTGTATTCTTGCCACTTCTTTTTAATATATTCTGCTTCTGTTACATCCACATCATTTCTGTCCTTTATTGTGCCCATGAAATGTTCCCTTGGTATCTCTAATTTTTTTGAGGAGATCTCTAGTCTTTCCCATTCTATTGTTTTCCTCTATTTCTTTGCATTTATCACTGAGGAAGCCTTTCTAATCTCTCCTTGCTATTCTTTGGAATTCTGCATTCATGTGCGTATACCTTTCCTTTTCTACTTTACCTCTCACTTCTCTTTGTTTCACAGCTATTTGCAAGGCCTCCTCAGACAACTATTTTGCTTTTTTGCATTTCTTTTTCTTAGGGATGGTCTTGATCCCTGCCTCTTACAACGTCAGGAACCTCCGTCCATAGTTCTTCAGGAACTCTGTCTATCAGGTCTAATCTCTTGAATCTACTTCTCACTTCCACTGTATTTCCAGTGTATTATATACACTTCCATTGTAAGTGATTTGCTTTTGGTCATACCTGAATGGTCTAGTGGTTTTCCCTACTTTCTTCAATATAAGTCTGAATTTGGCAATAAGGAGTTAATGATCTGAGCCACTGTAGCTCCCAGTCTTGTTTTTGCTGATTGTATAGAGCTTCTCCATCTCTGGCTACAAAGAATATAATCAATCTTATTTCTGTTCTTAGTAATGCTTCCTACGGCCCACTTGACTTCACACTCCAGGATGTCTGGCTCCAGATGAGTGACCACATTGTGTTATCCAGGTCATTAAGAGTGTTTTGTACAGTTTTTCCATGTATTCTTGCCACGACTTCTTAATCTCTTCTGCTTCTGTTAGGTCCTTGCTGTTTCTGTCCTTTATTTTGCCCATCTTTGCATGAAATGTCCTCTTGATAGCTCCAGTTTTCTTAAAGAGATCTGTAGTCTTTCCCTATCTGTTTCTTTCCTGTTTTGTTTCTTTTCTTTTTCTTTTTTTTGGAATTGCTCAAGAAGGTTGTCTTACCTCTCCTTGCTATTCTCTGGAACCCTACATTTAGTTGGGTATATCTTTCCTTTTTCCCCTTTTCCTTTTGCTTCCCTTCTTTTCTCAGCTATTTGGAAGGCCTCCTCACATGATCACTTTGCCTTCTTGCATTTCTTTTCTCTTGGGCCTGGTTTTGGGCACCACCTCCTTTACAATGTTACAATGTTTCAAATCTCTGACCATAGTTCTTCATGCATTCTGTCTACCATATTTAATCCCTTGAAACTATTTGTCACCTCCACTGTATAATCATAAAGGACTTGATTTAGGTCACATCTGAATGGCCTATGATTTTCCCTGCTTTCTTCCATTTAAGCCTGAATTTTGCAATAAGGAGCTGATGATCTGAACCATAGTCAGCTTCTGGTCTTGTTTTTGCTGCCTGTATAGAGCTTCTCCATCTTTGGCTGCAAAGAATATAATCAACTTTATTTCACTATTGATCATCTGGTGACGTCCATGTGTCAAGTCATCTTTTGTGTCATTGGAAGAGGGTGCTTGCTATGACCAGTGTGTTCTCTTGGCAAAACTCTGTTCAAATGACCATATAATTTGTGATACACAGCGGGACAACTTAGAGAGAGTGAATATTATCAGTATTATTGACAACAATTACACTGGGGTAAAAATTTAACCTGTCCCAACAAATTTGCATATAAGAATAGCTTAATTACAGTGAACTTAAATTCTTCATATTTACCTCTTTTTTCCAGGAGAAAAAACAAGTGTCTGTATATGAAGCCTTTGGACATTCTCTACAGAAAGATTCAGGATGGAAAACTGGTTTAATTTCAAGTGTCACTTATTGATGTAATGCTTGGAGCACTAGACTGACTGAAAGGCCATGCTGGAACTTTGCAGTAATGCATGCCATGCCCAGTTTTCAGTGGAAGAGCTAATGCTACAGGTGTGGAGTATTTTCTGACTTTCATGAGGGTATGTTTTACTAGTTTGACACTTTCTTTTTCTCATGCTTCATTGATTTCTTGGCAAAATAAGTCATAATAAAAACATACCAGTATTTTTCTATATGATCTACAATAAAAGTCTTCAAAACAACTCCATATGATGGATTAACATTACTGTTCCCATTTTATCAATAAGAAAGCTGAGATACTGAGAATTTTTAAAACTTCTTGAAAAATAAATAAATAAATAAAAACTTCCTAGGCTGCATAACAATCAGTGACCTGAGATCTAGACTCCAGACAGTCTGGCTCCAGATGCCTTATGTATGACTAGCATGTTACAATTCCTTTAGGTAGTGCTTGAAATACTTGGAACTCTTGGTTATCAATGACCACAATACAATGAAAAATCTAGTTTGAACACTACATGACAACATATAATTTATATTTCAACTCACTTTAAAACTAACAAAATTCTGTGATCAGAAAAAAAAAAAAAAAAGAGGAAAGAAAATACTGAAGTATGGATAAGACTAGAAAGTCAGAGTCTACACAGAAGCCTTAAAATCACCTAAAAATTTTAACCCATTTTGCTTAAAAGAATTACTTGATTCATGCCTGTAACCACAGTAATTAGAAGGACATGTTTGACATGAAAAGATGCTCAATATTATTCATTATTAGAGAAATGCAAATTAAAACTCCAATGAGATATCACCTCACACAGGTCAGAATGACCATCATCAAAAAATCTACAAACACATGGAGAACGAAATGGCAACCCACTCCAGTATTCTTGCCTGGAAAAGTCCATGAACAAAGGAGCCTGGTGGGCTGCAGTCCATGGGGTTACATGAGCATGTGTGCACGAGGGTGGAGGGAGATGGGTTGGTAGCAAAAAGTGGTAGAACTAAAAAAAAATAAAATAAATAGCTGCATTCCAATAAAATCTTGTTTACAGAAAGAAACTCCCCCCCAAAAAATCTACAAACAGCATTACAAACAAGAAATGCTAGAGAGGATGCAGAGAAAAGGGAACCTTCCTACACTGTTGGTGGGGATGTAAATTGATACAGTCACTATTAGGAACAGAATGAAGATTCCTTAAAAGGCTAGAAATAAAACTACCATATGACCCTGCAATCCCACTCTTGGGCATATACACTGAGAAAACCACAATTCAAAAAGATACCTGTACCCCAGTGTTCACTGTAGCATTATTTACAACAGCCAGGACATGGTAGTAACCTAGATGTCCACTGACAGATGAATGGATAAGGAAGCTGTGGTACAAATAATCAGTGAATATTACTCAGCTATAAAAGGAACATATTTGAGTCAGTTCTAATGAGGTGAATGAACCTAGGGCCTCTAGTTCCTCTAATGAGGCTGATGAACCTGTTATATAGAGTGAAGTCAGAAAAAGAAATCTCATATATTAACACATATATATAGAATCTAGAAAAATATTACTGGTGAACCTATTTGCAGAGAAAGAATGGAGATGCATATGTAGAAAACAGACTTGTACACACAGTGAGGGAAGGAGAGGGTAGGACAGAATTGCAAAAGTAGCATTAACATGTATATACTGTCATGTGTAAAATAGACAGCTAGGGTAAAGTTGCATATCTATTTGCATATTTGAGAGGTAGGAAATTTTCCTGAATTAGAGTCACACTGAAGTAGAGTGACTGAGTACAAAGTTTATAAGTTTTAATTGTCTGTTATCAGCAATTTTGGTCCTCCAAAAACTTTAATTCCATTTACACACCATGATCAAAGACTGCTTGCCTGCTTTCTTACACCATGCATCATTGGTCTTTTTAATTTACCAAACTGAAAAGTGAAAGCAGTACCTAATTCTTCAAAGTCTTATTGCATTTATTTTATTCCTGGTAAGGTTGAACATTCTTTCAGATGTTTGTTGTCAATTTATAATTTATTACTGAAGGCCAATTTCAAGGGAAGAAACACAAATTATCAAAGGTACAGGCAGAATTCATTTTTTTTCCAGTCCTGGAAAGAAATTTCACTTGTGGGATTGTATCTTTAATAAATGAATAGGGTAAAACATCATAACTGATCCCATGAATTGTATTGCGAAAACCAGTATTGAAATGTTTCAGTGGTTGACTGGGTGCAGTTCATGTGATTTGAAGAAAATATAACCTCTACATAATTTTAAATTTGAATCCAAAGTTATGGGGCTTCCCTAGTGGCTCAGAAGGTAAAGAATCTGCCTGCAATGCGGGAGACCTGGGTTCGGTCCCTGTGTTGGGAAGATCCTCTGGAGAATGGTATAGCAACCCACTCCAGTATTCACGCCTGGAGAATCCTCAAGGACAGAGAAGCCTGGTCGGCTACAGTCCATGAGGTCGCAAAGAGTCAGACATGACTGAGCGACTAAGCACACAGCACAATCCAAAGTTAAAGATAATATTTCTGAAGTGAAATCAGCCACTAGGTATTTCCTCTTTATTTTTCTCTGAACAGCCCAAAACTTGCATATGAGTTCCAGCTCTACCTCCAAGGAGAAATATCAGTGTGGGCTCCTTACTTAACCTCTACAAAACCTGGTTTTCTAAATTGCAAAATACAATATAAATTACATGATCTTCTCCAGAGATTCAGAAAAAAGTATATTACAAAATTCAAAACACTTTCATGGGAAACACTCTCAACACATTACTTATAGAAGAAATTTACTTCGACATAATATAACAAAGGCTATATATGACAAGCCCACAGCTTACATCACACTCAACAGTAAACAACTTCAAGTTTTTTCTCTAAGATCAGAAACAAGTAAGGATACCTACTCTTGTTACTTTTATACAATGCAATACTAGAAATCTTAGAGCAGTTATTCAGGAAAAAGAAATAAAAGACATCCAAATCACAAAGGAAGAAGTAGAATTATCTCTAGTTGTGAAGACATGACATGATCTTCTATATATAAAACCCTAAACATGTCACAAAAAAACTAATATAATAAACAAGTTCTTAAAAGCTGTAGGACCGAAAAGCAACATACAAATATTAGTTGTGTTTCTATATACTAGGAAAAAACTATTTGAAAAGGAAATTAATAAAATAATACCATTTATAATGGCATTTTTAAAAAAGAATAAACTTAACCAGGATATGAAAGACTTGCACACAGAAAACTAGAAAATACTGATGAAAAAATTTAAAAATACATCAAAACTCAAAAAATTAGTATCATTTAACTAGTAATGATTGGAACTCTTGTTCAAAACTAATTCCCTTTATTGTATGTGACTAAGCTTTTTATTTTCCTCAGTGGCTACTTTAATATTACTAACATAATTGATAACTCTAGGGAAAATATAAAATAACGATGAGTCTAAAGTTCTACAAAGAGAAAGGGAGCTCATAAGAAAATTTTAATAGACTAATTATAAACGTAATTTAAAATTCTTCTTCCTAAAAACTAAAACAAAGTTGAAATATAATTAGTGTATTGCTTACTTATAGAAACAAAATAAATACATTCTAAAAACAGAGCTCAAAATAGCTTTTATTTTTGCCACCAGATAAATTAAACCATGCATTTGGAGAGGATTAGTGACAAATTTGAAGAAGTAGGTCATATTGCTATGAGTATCCATACAATGTAGACCACACCTGATTCATTTCAGAGCAATGTTGGGTATCCAGGGAAGCAAAAAGGTATTCTAAAAGTACCAAACACCCACTGTGTTTTAGAAGCTCACAAATATTCTCATATTTAATCTTAATAAATATCACAAAAATTGGAAAATACACATTAAAAAATAATCCTAGAGGTTACTCAAGCTAGTATAGCAGTTAGTAGAAGAGACAGCATTCAAATACATCTCTGAAATTATTATAAAAGGTATTATAATCAATGTGTGTTTTATATGTTGGCTTTAAAATCAAGAACATAACATATGAAAGTTATACCAACATTTCATTTAATTCTGCATAGTAGACTATAGTCCTACTACCCCAATCCACAGCCCCAGTTCTGTTTCCAGAACTGTCTCTTGTGTCAGTCTCTAACCCACATAGATTGTGTGAAGCTTCAAGTTCTCTTTTGAGAAAGATGATAGTTAAAATATTTAACAACTTGCACGACTTATCACTACCCAATCATAAGTGATATCAGATGCAAATAGCCAGACCCTGTGAACATACACTTGATGGATGAGTTCAGTATTGCTCCAAGGCACTTCGGTCCTGGCTTTTCCTAGTTGATGCATACTTCTCATTTCAGCTCTTCTGTTTAAGTACCAAGCTATGCCATGTAGATAAACCAGGGAGAGTGAATGTGTGGGCCAAACAAATAGGATTGGCAGGTTTAAAATAGCACTTTAAAGTACTAAGAAGTTAGACAATTTTCTTGATCTGTATCCCTAATTTAGAAAATTGTTAACAAAAGTAGGCACTCAATTGAAAAACTAAAATGGAAACAAATTATGATTTAAAATATTTTAAAGTGGGCGCAACTAAAAATATCTAAATAGAACTCTGCCTGGCAAAGAGAAATATATTTATTTTCAATACAGGTTTAAGTGACCAACGGTGGCATCTTTAAAGAAAGACCAAACATCAACCTACTTTGAAGTAAATATTGAAATTAGGGGTAAATAAAATATTCAGAAAGAAAAAGAAATCTTACCAAAAGTAGTAAAATTGTGATTTTTATACTCAGGATGTAGGAACTGAAATGTGTTTAGGCAAACTGTGTTCTGTATATCAGGTATTTTTCATGTGCTATTTATGTGATTCTCCTAATAACACAATATTACGGGAAATCCTAGTCTCCATTTTACAAGTCAAAAAACTAAAGTCCTGGAACTCTAAATAACTTTGCTAGGAATTATTAAATGGCAGAGATAGTGAAATGAAGAAGACACTCAGGCTCCTGAGAATGGGAGCCTTTCTGTTAGCCTTCCATGACCTTCCAGAGTTCCAAAGGGCATGTTCAAACAGATGTTTATCAGGGAAGGAAGGGGATACAGAGATAACAGAGAAGTCAGGAAACAATAGTGCAGCCTTGGCCCAGGATCCTGCTTCTGCCTCAAGGGACACACATAACAGTATCCTTTGAGCTCTTTATGCAACTAAAGTGTTAGCAGTTCAGTTGAGTCCAGCTCTTGTGACCCCATAGACTGGAGCTCACCAGGCTCCTATGTACATGGGGTTCTCCAGACAAAGAACACTGGAGTGAATAGCCATTCCCTTCTCCAAGGGATCTTCCCCACCCAGGGACTGAACCCATGTCTCTTATGTCTCCTGAGTTGGTAGGTGAATTCTTCACCATCTGAGCCACCAGGGAAGACCCCGACCCCAATAAATAGAAGATGAGGCAGTTCTCATTCCAGAGAGGTGGTCGTGGTTTTACATCCTTGAGAACCAGAGAAGCTTTATCTGGAGACTACCTTGGACAGATAATAGGAGCACAGGCTCTGCACACATTCTAATCTTATCCAGCAACCCCACCTTTGACCCACTGCTATAAAACACCTCATCTAATCCTCCCAGGTTGGGACATAGTTTTTCAGGGTAGGCACCTGCTGTGTCACCCTTTGCCTGACGAAGCAATAAAAGTATTCTTTTCTACTTCATCGAAACCTCTGTCTCTGAGATTTGATTTGGTACCAAAGCACAGAGGTCAAGTTTTCAGCATCAGTGGGACATGCTTTTTCCTTCTGCAGCAGAATTTCTAGAAGTGTGTCTGGACACTTTTCACAATCCAGTGGAATGGGAAGAAAGAACAATTACTGCTAGAGAATATACATGTGGATATATCTAATATCTGCAGGCTTCACCTGGCTAAAACTGACTCCCAAGATAGTAAACACAGAAATATACTCACCTGTAGAAAAAAACTTCCTGTTAAATTATGTAATTAATAACTGAACTTACCTCTTTAAGATCCAAAGGATCCTTCTTCTCTTATCCATCCCAGTAGGTTATTGAAATTGCTGGCACTCTTGACTTGTCACTATAAAATCACCTATTTATATGTTGAAACACTCATTACCACTCACTAACACTGTCTCTGTGTTTCAGAAAATCATGGTATCTGTGGGAAATCCAGTGTTTTGCAGTAGGTGGTCAACCAAATATTCAGTGCCCCCTACCCAGAGCAAACTGGCAAAGCCCTATAGAAAAGATTCATCACTGTCTTGTTTCTCTTTTCAAGTTTTTCTTTAAGTCACAGATCTCTAGTGACTACAAATACTATCGGCATCTTGAGCAAAGGCCTTGAACCAGAACTTTCTTTGGATTCATTCTCTCTGAGAATAAAAACTCAGGCGTTCAGTCAAAGGCCTTACAGAATGTTACACCCTGAAATACTTCTGGGATATTCTGGAGAGTAATGTTGCTGCCAGGGGTACTGATAATAAGCTGTGTATTAGGAAGGCAGGCAGCATACTCTAACTGTTCTGACTGGCATGGCTGGAGCATGTCTTTCCTAAAGAAAGCTTTAACTCCAAGTGAAGCAATAGTCTAGTTGTCACTTGCATCTATCTGCTGCACATCCAAACTGTTTTTAGTTTGGCCTTCTCAAAGCAAATCACTGTTTGCAAACCTGAAATACTAGGAGAAGGCTTTTCAGTCTCTAACTGTACTTCTTCTAAGTATTTGATGTTATTTGTCCAATTCCCTTCTGTGCTGCTGAAGCTGGGTGACTGAGCCAGATGCCGAGTCAGTGAATGACCGACCTTGGGTTTTGCAATCAAGGTCTGAAGTAAGAAAGCAGTTATCACCTGATAAGAGCTGGAATGTCAGGAACAATGTGATAAGCAAAGAGTGGAGATGTAATAATGAGCTTCAACTCCTGGGCAAGGTCTAACTTTGAAGGACCAGAGAAAGAAAGTGAAAGGAGGCCTGCAGCACGCCAGGCCTCCCTGTCCATCACCAGCTCCTGGAGTTTACCCAAATTCATGTCCATTGAGTCGGTGATGTTACTGGAGATGAATTCACTAGTGTGGAAACACAAAACCACTAGCATTCCAACAGAGATTCTATGGCACAGGAAAGGTGATACAGGCCTCGTAGAGGGTACTCGTGAATTGGTTTGGTCTCTACGAAGCATTCACTGTTTCTCCCGATGGATCAGATGATATCCTTCATGGACATACAGGATGTGCAGAGCCTGGACCCTGTGAATTCGGGGGTTTATCTTTCTCCAAGCACCCAGAGGCTTTCAAATCCACCACAGTGTAAAAGTTCAGGATCAAATATCAACCACACGGGATATTCAAATCACACATCCACTCTGTCTCCCCTTTTACACACACTTGATTTAGAGATGAGGATTTAGTAACTAATGGACCAACCTAAGACAATCTTGGGCCCATTTACTCACAAGGTGACAACAGACCCCACTGCTGGTGTTATTTGCAGTCATAATAACCCCTTATTGGAGAAGGAAATGGCAGCCCACCCCAGTATTCTTGCCTGAAGAATTCCATGGTTGGAGGAGCATGGCAGGCTACAGTCCATGGGGTCACAAAGAGTCAGACATGATAGCGTCTATCACTAACCCCTTACAGGTAATGGCTTCATAATTACTAAGGTTTTCACCAATTTCACAAATTGTGGAGTAGACCAATTTATATTAATAGAATTAGAAATCTCGAGGACAAAAAAGGATCAGGGCAGCCATTTGCCCATTGAAGCTACAATCTGAAAGCCAGAGGGTCTCTCCTCCATCTTCTGAGGAGATTCTCATCTCTTGAAGGGCAGACTGCGCTGAAAATCAGCCCAAGATACTACCATAATCAGGACAGAATTGCAAAGGAAGCTGAATGCACAGTGCACTGAATGTACAGTCATTTGTCAAATTCAGATTCTTAACAGAGAAAGAGTAGCACTAAGAAATCTAAGTTAGGGATATTTGTTAGATGAACCTGAGAATCTTGACCCTCCAGATTTTTGTCTGAATCTTTTGCATTTGTAGAAATAGCTTCACTTTGTCTAGTGATTGGCAACTTCTTGAGTGGAAATTGTACAATGACTTCAGAGGAGGCAGATGCCTCTTACAAAAATACCTGGTCTCTTCTAGATTTTCCCCAGTTGCCCACATTACATTCAGGCAATATTGTCATGCCTTAGCACTGCTGAAGTGGTAATGTAAGTCTTTTCTCCAATTAAAAAAAACAGCTGACATGCCAAAAAGTGTCCATACTTGGCTAAGTTGTACTGTCAGGAAGCAAGTATACACATACAAAAGTGGATCTAGAGAGGCAGACTGGAAGATGAAATAGAACATAAGATTCAATGAAGAAGAATTTTTTTACCATGAGTTCATGCATGTGTCCATGCTAAGTTGCTTCAGTCATGTCTGACTCTTTGCGACTCTATGGGACTGTGTGGCCCGTCAGACTCCCTGGCCCATGGGATTCTCCAGGCAAGCATACTGGAGTGGGTTACCATGCCCTCCTCCAGGGGCTCTTTCCACCCCAGGGATTGAACCCATGTCTCTTGTATATTCTGCACTGACAGGGGTGTTCTTTACCGCTAGTGCCACCTGGGTACCCCACCTACTCAGAAATTGCTATGCAGGGTTCTGACAACACCTGGAGCAAGTTCTAATTGTCTGCTGGTCTGACTCCTTGGACCAGTACAGAACAAAGACCTTCAAGAAATAAGTGGAGATACTGGACTTCCTTGGTACAGATGTGAGAAACAAGGTCAAAAGAATGGGAGGTAGCAATATAAGACTTGACCACTGTGTGAATTTGTAGGAGATAAAGTCTCTGATTTGATCTTTCCACATTTGTAAATGAAATCTACAGAAGTAAACTATAAACTCCTTGACAGCAGATCTATGTTTTCGTTCACTATCATATCTCCTACTTCTTACAAAATAGCACAAACATGCGTTGATTGAGCAGATGAAGAAATAGGATTACCATTAGAAGTCAACTGACACAATGTACAAAAGGGAAAACAAAACCTGGCACATAAAACAGCTCACTACATCGAAGGTCATCCTTCACTGTCTCATAATCTCTCTCCATTTCACTCTCTGTAAAGAGAACCACATGCTCTGCCCTGTTTGGAACCATTATTATCTTCTGCCTTGTCTGTTAGAATGACTTTTTATCTATTAATCCCTGCTCCTCTGCCAATATCTACAGGACTGTCTGCTGGGATAAGCTTTCTCAATCTCGGATCTAATCATGCTAGTACTTGCTTTCCACTTACTTTAATACAAAGCCAAAATACTTCATCTGGAATCAGTGCCCTTTATTGATACAGAAGAAACTGTGTGGGCTAAGAGGGGGCAAATGCCTGGGGCATGGCCACTCATCAGTAAACTCTGGATAAATTTAACGTCTTAAATTCATTTCCTTATCTGTACAAGTTGTACACTACAGTGCATAACACAAGAGATGTCATAGTGAAGAATAAGAGGGTTAAAATATGGGGAAATCCCAGGAAGGACAGGCATCAGATTAGCTTTAAATATACATGTATTCTTCTCTCTAGTTATACCTTCTGTCATTTCTCTTCAACTCAATATGAGAATCACTCTAAGTATTTTGTTTGGGAGATGAAGCTGCCTAAGACAATCTAATTAAAACCTACAAAATGATTGTTTCTTTGCATTGCTCATGTTGCCCTTTTCCTCTAGAACATACCAAATTCCTTCTTTACCCGTAAAATTAATTCTGTTGTGTCTTAGATCATTCCCGAGCTGCCCCATGAAAAAGTAGTATTTCCTTTTCCTTATTCTACAAAACATACTGGTTAATTGTGCTACAACTTTGAGACTACCATAAAGTAATTGCACATGCTATTGCCACTCAACAGACTATGTACTCTTTGAGACACCAATTTAGTTATTTCTATATTCCTCCCATATCTTAACAGATTCTGGCTCACATGCTCATGCCTGGTAGATATATTAATGTGATTGAGTGAATGAATAAAAAAAAAAAGATCAAATTTCACCACTTTAGAATAAAAAGTTTTAAATATTTAATGAAAAAAGATCAGTTTGGTCAAAACTTATGGGTAAAATACCAAGTATCCTTTATAATCTAATAAAATGAAATCAGTACCATGAAATGAGAGAGCATCATATCAGAAGATATGGTATGAATAAATTGTTATCTAGACATTGATAAAGTTTTTCCCAAAATCCTCATGAAAATTTTAGCATTATGCAAAAAGGAAGAAAAGTACAAATGTTAGAAGTGAAGGAAACAATCGTTAACTATGAAGTTTTAAATTGGTTTATTTTTAATATTTATGTTTACCACTTTTTAAAAAGAGTTACTCTTTTTTGTTAACTCACTGACTCACATCCAGTTCAGAAGAAATAAAGAGGAAAAATAAGAATACTAGATGTAGAACATATCAACTGATATGATATACATCATTATCCCTTAAAGTTTTACTGCCACATGCTTAGCAAGCTTTCTCAAAATTTGAGAGTTTTGAAAAGAATTCTTTAAAAAAAATGCTTCAGTAGGCAGTGAAATAAATTCACTTCCTGAACTATTATGTGGGGTCATCAATGCAAAGAAAGTCCATGATTTAAAAAGGCACTTCAAAGATTCAGTTAAAGGTGTGCTTATTAAAAGTTATATAAAGGATTCTGACAGAGAAACTCAGTGGTCCTCCTCAGATCAATGCAAGATAAAGAATTTTCCACATGTAAAGAAAACTTCAGTTCAAAGCAAAGTAAGCAGACTGCAAGTACATGGAGCATTACCTATTTAACAAAATATATAAACAGAGCCTTTCAGATCATTTAGATGGTGTTAACTGCTACAAATCTGGACAATTTATAAAATAGACTATAATTGGACTCTGCACAGCACTTTAAGGAAATAGGCTAAATGCAATATATTTTAAGTGTTAGTAATTAAGAAGAGAAGTATAAAAATATTAAATATTCTAAACTTGCGTTCCATAGTCACATAGAAAAAAACACACATGAATTAAATAAAAAATACAGAAATAATATATTTTCTTTTTTAATCTTTTCTAATTTTAGAAGTAATAACTATACTGGTTTCAATAAAAATATTAGTGCAAAAGTAAATTCTGTGTAGTAGACTACTAATTAGACCACTAATTAGACTGTATTAGACAGAAGAACTATACAAGAAATGTCTTAATCAACCAGATAATCACAATGGTGTGATCACTCACCTAGAGCTGGACAATGTGAAGTAGTGAGCCTTAGGAAGCATTACTATGAACAAAGCAAGTGGAGGTGGCAAAATTCCAGCTGAGGTATTTCAATCCTAAAAGATAATGCTGTTCAAGTGCTGCACTCAATATGTCAGCAAAGTTGAAAAATCCAACAGTGAGCACAGGACTGGAAAAGATGCTTTCATTCCAATCCCAAAGAAGGGCAATGCCAAAAAATGCTCAGTTTTTATGTGCTAAGTCACTTCAGTCGTGTCTGACTCTTTGTGACCCAGACTCATCTGTCAAGGAATTCTCCAGGCAGTAATACTGGAGTGGGCTGCCATGCCCTTCTCCATGGGACACTCCTGAAACAGGGATTGAATCCATGTCTCCTGTGGCTCCTGCACTGCAGGCAAATTCTTTACTGCTGAGCCACCATGGAAGCCGAAAAATGTTCAAACTACTATGCAGTAGTGCTCATTTCACATGCTAGCAAAGTTATGCTCAAAATCCTTTATGCTTGGCTTCAGCACTACATGACTGAGAAATTCCAGATGTACAAGCTGGGTTTCAAAGAGGCAGAAGAACCAGAGATCAAATTGCCAACATTCGTTGTACCATGAAAAACCAAAGGAGTTCCAGAAAATCATCTACTTCTGCTTCATTGACTACACGAAAGCCTTTGACTGTGTGAATCAAAACAAACTGTGGAAAATTCTTAAAGAGATGGGAATACCAGACCACCTTACCTGCCTCCTGAAAAACCTGCGTGCAGGTCAAGAAGCAACTCTTTGAACCAGACATGAAACAACAGACTGGTTCAAAATTGGGAAAGGAGTAAAACAAGGCCGTATATTCCCATCCTGCTTATTTAACTTTTATATGCAGAGTACATCATGTGCAATGCTAGGCCAGATGAATCATAAGCTGAATCAAGATTGCCAGAAGAAATATTAACAACTTCAGATATATAGATGATACCACTCTAATGGCAGAAAGTGAAGAGAAACTAAAGAACCTCTTGATGAAGGTGAAGAGCAAAGAAAAAAAGCTGGCTTGAAATTCAACATTCAAAACACTAAGATCATGGCATCTGGTCCCATCATTTCATAGCAAATGGGAAGGGAAAAAGTAGAAGCAGTGCCAGATTTAATTTTCTTGGGCTCCCAAATTAACGCAGTGACTGCAGCCATGAAATTAAAAGACACTTGCTCCTTGGAAGAATAGCTATGACAGATCTAGGTAGTGCATTAAAAAGCATAGATATCATTTTGCCAACAAAGGTCTATATGGTCAAAGCTATAGTTCCTCCAGTAGACATGTATGGATGTGAGAGTTGGACCATAAAGAAGGCTGAGTCCTTTCAAACTGTGGTTCTTGAGAAGACTCTTGAGAGTCCCTTGGAGACTGGAAGGAAATCAAACTAGTCAGTCCTAAAGAATCTTATCAACCATGAATATTCATTGGAAGGACTACTGCTGAACCTGAAATTCCAACACTTTGGCCACCGAATGCAAAGAACCTACTCATTGGAAAAGGCCCTGACACTGGGAAAGACTGAAGGCAGAAGGAGAAGGGGGTGGCAGAAACTGAAATGGTTAGCTAGTACCCCAGCTCAATGGACTTGAATCTGAGCAAACTCCAGAAGACAGTGGAAGACAGAGAAGCTTGGTGTGCTTCATTCTACGGGGCTGAGAAGAGTTGGACACAACTTAGTGACTGAACAACAAGTTAGTGTATTATCCTGTGCTTTCAAATAATGTAACTATGGTTTTAATTAGAACGCTTTCAACATATTACACAGGTTGCCCTTTCTGTTATTATTTTAGGAGTGTTGACTACACTATGCAGATGTAGACCTCTATAATCCTACCAATCTCAGCTATCAGATTTCTCTTATATATGGTGTTTTGTCTTATTTCATGACCTAAGATAAAATAAGAATAAAAGCCCTTATTTTTAATTTCCACTGAACTCCATATTGCAACTGTGCATACAGATTTCCAAGTGTGCATACTTCTTTCCTGACTGACATTCAATGATCAATTTTTCCTATAAATCTACTGCTTAGTAAATCCATTAGCCACAGACATTTACACTCCTTCCTCTTTTATTTCCTGTGTGAACTAATCTCAATCATTTCCTTCAGATCATAAGCCTGCTGGGGAAGGTACATAATTTCTTTGCTTCAAAGCTGTTAAGGCCCAGATACATCTGCAGCTTCACACACAACAAATGACTTAGATCAACATTTGAAGCACGTTTTTAAAGCTAGTAAGATGTGAGCCCTGCATGCTGAAATACAATCTAATCTAAAGCAGGTGAACTGAACTCTGGAATGGAGATTGTGTACCTGGCTTTTCTAAATGTGCAAATAGAACTACCTGGGCTACTCAAATATTTTCAGAAAAGTATCATCTGCCAAAGTAAAAATGATAAACTGATCCATTTTAAATAGGGAGTCTGTCTATCACACTTCATGATCTTACCTATTTTGAGTCATGTGAGGAGCCTGGTGTTTGTGCATCAGTCATATGAAAAGGGTCATATACTTATTACCTAGATAATTCTCAGCAGTGGGTACCCATTCTCACTAAACTCTCTCATCGTCATGAAACTGTGTGCTGGAATCCCTAAGACACTCTAGCCTCCTGTGAGAAACTGTGGAGACACAAAATCAAATCTAGTCTGCCACAGATCTCTGCCCAACCTAATTTTAAACTGTAACTCTGGACAGTCGAGAGAACTGGGCTTCCACAGGGTTTGCCCGGGATAGTTAGCCCTCATAGACTCTTCCCTTCCAGTATACCCCTCTCCAGAGACAGCTACCATAAGTCCTTTGGGTCTTCCACACACTAATTGGGATGTTTAAATCAAATTGGTCCACTTGAGTTCCTTAAGTAGATATATGCTTCTGTCCCAGCTATAAAGAATTTTGGGAGATATACCCAAGTTCACAAACATAGAACTGTAGGGTACAAATGATTCAATAGTATCTCACAATGTACCTTTACTTCCCTGAGCCTACCAAACTAAAGAACTCACAGACTGGGGTAGTGTAACATGGTGGCATAGGAAGAGCCTGAATTTACCTCCTCCCATGGACACATCAAATATACAACTACATATGGATCAGTTCGCTCTGAAAAAAAAAAACAAAAAAAAAAACTGAGAACTAGATGAATACAACAAAAAATTAAAAAACATATCAAGAGGGCTAGGAGGAACAGAAAATACTCTCACCAAAAACTCCCAGTCCCAGCACTGTGTCTCATAGTAGGAAGGGATCTCACCAAATGAGTACTTTTCCCAGAAGAAAGATGGGTTGGGGACTCACATCATGAACCCTGGGCCGTAGGATCTACACTGAAGAGACAAACTCTCAAAATGGCAAATTTAGAAAACCAACAGGACTGATGTCCAACAACTAATGTTCAAAGTGCCGTAGGAAACTGCAACTCCTTCAAGGGGTGAATTTGGTCTCACTCATGCCAAGACCAAGAAAATCACAGCAATGTGAAAAGTGCCAAGAGTATATAGGAAAGGAAGCCATTTGCAAATCTAAAAGCATTGGCTAGAGAGGAAAGCACGAGTGAAAATGCTCATCCGTGCTCCTCATGAACTGAGGGATTGTCACACTTCACCATCACCATTCCCCTCTAACCTGCTAGCAAAGGAGGGTGAGCTCAAACTCAAGGACAAGTGATTGCAGCACTATGCAGCCACCCTGCTGATGCCAGAAAGCTCTCGTAGTTGCAGCACTCCCCTGTTCCCTGGCTGGGGCCAGTGGGCACAAACAGTCATGGCATTCTCTTGTTCCCTAGCTACTGTCTGCAAGTATGAGCAGTGTGACAGTACTCTGCTCACTGACTGGGGCTGGGAATCATTAGACGTCACAGCACTATTCCTCTCCCAGCCTCAAGCAGAGATGACATTCCCCTGCCCCCTGACAAGGACTGGTGGCTGCAGGCAGTCTCACATTCTCCCACTCCCAGCCTTAAGCTGATTCACAGACAAGGACAAGGTACTCTCCTCTTGCATGTCTGGAGCGCACAGACACAAATCATATTCCTTTTGTCTTTCTGAAGCAAGAAGGTAAGCCCTTCCCATAAGGCCCAGGCTGCCTAGCTAAAGCCAGCAGGCATGCTCAGTACACAAAAGGGTATCACTTGATCACTCAGCACTGGTGCTCAAGGGTGCTGCTGTTCCTAAGTTCTGTGGGACTTTAACAATCAGAAAGAATTCTTCACGGGCCACTACTCCCAGCATACTGCAGGCAGCAGACTGACACATAACCCCAATCTTCCAGTGATAAAGGCTTATTTATTTGGTCTGGAGTTTCATCAGAAGGGTCAGACTTCAGACTTCTCACACATCTAGAGGCTAAAGAGGCAGTCCTGGGGAAACATCCTCTGTGAGCACCCCCTTAGCCTACTACAGCTTGACAAAGTTTCCCCCAAAAGAAGACTGCACATTCATCAAAAACCTGAGTTTTGGCAAATGTCACCCAGGACACCTTCAGATCTCCTGGTCTGGAGGACAGAAGGGATTAACATTGTAACCCCATAGTACACCATATATTTAAAATACATTAAAGGCTGCCATCTGAAGATCTAGCTTTCAATTAGCCTGAAATTATATGCTAAATGAGATTCCTTCCTTGGAACATTGAGAGATCTTGGCACACTCTCAATCACAGAGGTATGTCAAGAATAAACCAAGTAATATAGAGGGGTAAAAACACATCTCAGTAAATTTAATGAGACTGAAACCACTTCCAATTATAACAGTATGAAACCAGAAATTAAAAAAAGAAAATTGGAAAAAAAAATGCAAACACATGGATACTAAACAACATGCTACTAAAAAATCAATCAGTCAGTGAATAAACCAAAGAGGAAATCAAAGAAATACACCTTAACATAATGAAAAATGGAAATACAAAATTCTAAAATATATTAAACACAGCAAAAGCAATTCAAAGATGAAAGCTCACAGGCCTACCTCAAAAAGCAAGAAAAATCTCAGATATACCTTTCAAATTTACACCTCACAAAACTAAAAAAAGAAGTACAAAACTCAAAAGTAGCAGAAGGAAGGAAAAATAAAGATCAGAGCAGAAATAAATGAAATAGAGACAAAAAAAAATCAATGAAACTAAGGGATAAATCTTTAGCTAGATTCATCAAGAAAAGAAAGGAGGGTGGTACCAAGATGGTGGAGGAATAGGATGGGAAGACTGCTTTCTCCCCTACAAGTTCATAAAAAGGTCATTTGAATGCTGAGCAACTTCTACAAAACTTCTGAACACTGGTGCAGGCACCCAGTAAGGCAGTCCATTCTCTTTGAAAGGAGGTGGGACAAAATATAAGACAAAAAGAGAAGCAAAACAGTTAGGGATGGAGACCCATCCTGGGGAGGGAGTCATGGAGGAGAAGTTGCCACACAGTAGGAAACCCTCACACAGGCAGGTCTGTGGGGAGTTTTAGAATCTCAGAGGGCAACATAACCAGCAGAAAGGAAAAAAACCCACAGAATATGCACCTAACCGCAACTGCCAATGGAGAAGTAACCCAGATGCTCTGGTCACCGCCAGCGAGTGGGTGCTGGGCAAGGAGGCACGCGCGGCATCATCCGTGTTTAGGGTAAGGACAGGCCTGAATGCCCAGAGGACAATCTGAGGGAGCTAACATGAGACAGCAACCGAAACTGAGAGATGGCCAGAGAGAGGGAAAAAAAAAAGAGAGAGAGAACTTCACCATGAAAGGCTCTAACATGCAGATTGGCCCACTCACAGAATAAAGGATTGAGCACATATCAAAGGAGAGCTAGCAGGCTGCATTCAGGCCTCTCCCTCCTGAACCCCACCCCCTCACCTTGCATCCCCCCATTCCACAACCCCTTACCCCCGCCCCAGGCAGAGAGGCAGGCCAACAGCCAGAGCTGGGAGGCAAGGGGCTGCTGCAATCTTGGTCCCAGAGAGGCATCTTCCACCAAACTTTGAGAAGGCTACCAGTTGCCAACCACATCTTCCTGGGATCCTGAATGGTTGACGTCTGCCAGGAGGGTCGCAGCCTGAGATCAGCTTCCCAGAGGAGATACATGGCATACCTGAGACAGTGCTCTCTCGGCACACCGAGGAAACCCAGCGGCCCAGACCAGGGAGGTGACCAAGACGCACGGCCTTCCTGGGACAGTGTACTTGCCAAGCACCTGATCATCTGAGCTGCTTGAACCTGGGAAGGGCACAAAATGCATGCCAAACCGGTTCTGTGCCCTTGCAGAATACCTGAGAATCTGAGAGACTTAGACCTGGGAAGTTCACTAAATGCAGGGCTCACTTCAGACAGTGCCCTTGCAAAGCATCCTGGAGCCTGAGCAGTGTAGACCCAGAAAGCACATGCCACTGTGAGTTGGGGCAAACCCAGTGTGGTCCATCCACTGCAAACACTCCCCACACACGCCAGTGGTATTTGCTTGCAGTGTCCCTCCCTCCCCACAACACAACTGAACAAGAGAGCCTAAATAGGTGACCACCTTCACCCCTTTGTGCCAGGGTGTAAATTAGACCCTGAAGAGACTTGCAAACAGAGGAAACCAAAATAAACAAAGATGGAACCACTGCAAATGTGACAGACACAACAGATTAAAATCCTGTAGTTAACATTGACTATGCACTGATGGGGGCCTACAGACCTTGAGAACAGGTACAAGCTACAAGGAAAAACTATCTGCAATTGAATTGACCCCACACTGCCAACAGCTCCAGAGAAATTCCGAGGTATATTTTTACTATTTTCACTTTTTAAAAGAATTTACATCCTTTATTATTCCTTTAACTTTTATTTTTATAACCTACTACCTTGAAAAAAGACCACATTTTTTAAAACAAATTTCAGAGAGAGAGATATATATATATATTAATTTTTGTGATTGATTTTGTTTTGTATTTTTTACATTGTATTTTTGAGAGTCAAACTCTATTCTTTATTTTTAATCTTTGTTTTTTGGTAAATGCTATCAATTTTGCACCTTTAAGAATCTAATCTTCAGTATCCATTTTCACTTAGGGATGTGGTAACTAGTTTGATTGCTCTCTCTCCTTTTGACACTCCCTTTTCTCCCCCAGGTCACCTCTATCTCCTTCCTCCCTCTTCTCTTCTCTACTTAACTCTGTGAATCTCTCTGGGTGTCCCTTGCTGTGGAGAATGGTTTCACTATTAACCTAGATGTTTTGTCATCTGTGCTGTATGGATGGAGAATTCTTGAGGCTACTGTAAGAGGACTGAAAGCCAGAGGAAGGAGGCTTAACTCCAAAACTTGAGATCATCAGAGAACTCCTGATTCCAGGGAACATTAATCGACAAAAGCTCACCCACAAGCCTCCATACCTACACTGAAACCAAGCTCCACCCAAGAGCCAACAAGTTCCAGAGCAGGACACACCACACTAATTCTCCAGCAAAGCAGGAACATAGCCCTGAGCATTGAAAGACAGGCTGCCCAAAGCCATGCCAAACCCATAGACACCCCACAACTCACTACTGGACACTTCATTGCACTCCAGAGAGAAGAGCTTCAGCTCCACCCACCAAAACATAGGGAAGCTCACCTAACTAGGAAACCTTGACAAGCCACTAGTCCAACCCCACCCACAGGGAGCAGGATCCACAATAAAGAGCAATTACAAACTTCTAGACTACAGAAAGGGCACTGCAAACACAGCAATCTAAACAAAATGAAAAGACAGATAAATATTCAGCAGGTAAAGGAACATGATATATATCCACCAAGCCAAACAAAAGAGGAGGAGAAACAGAGTCTACCTGAAAAAGAATTCAGTATAATGATAGTACAGATGATCAAAAATCTTGAGAACAGAATAGAGTTACAGATAAATAGACTAGAGACAAGGATTAAGAAGATGCACAAAATGTTTAACAAGGACCTAGAAGAAATAAAGAAGAGTCAAAAAGCACTCATGAGGGAACCAACAGTAGAATAATTGTTGGCAGGAAATAGGATAAGTGAGGTGGAAGACAGAATAGTGGAAATAAAAGAAGCAGAGAGGAAAAAAGACTTAGAAGAAATGAGGGCAACCTCAGAGACATCTGGCACAATGTTAAACACCCCAACATTCAAATCATAGGTGTCCCAGAAGAAGAAACCAAAAAGAAAGGGAAAGAGAAAATACTCAAGAAGATAACAGTTGAAAAATTCCCTAAAATGGGAAGGAAAGAGCCACCCAATTCCAAGAAACCCAGGGAGTCCCCAAAAGGATAAACCCAAGGCAAATCACCCCACGAAACACATTAATCAAACTAATGAAGATCAAACACAAAGAGAAAATATTAAAAACAGCAAGGGAAAAACAACAAATAACACACAAGGGGATTCCCATAAGGATAACAGCTGATCTTTAAGTAGAAACTCTTCAGGCCAGAAGGGAATGGCAGGGCATACTTAAAGTGATGAAAGAGAAAAACTTACAACCCAGATTACTATACCCAGCAAGGATCACATTCAAATCAAGAAGAAGAAGAAATCAAAAGTTTTATAGACAAGCAAAAGCTGAGAGAATTCAGCACAGCCAAATCAGCTCTTCAGTAAATGATAAAGGATCTTTGCTAGACAGGATGCACAGAAAAGGTTTATAAAATCGAACCCAAAACAACAAAGTAAATAGCAACAGGATCATACCTATTAATAATCACCTTAAAAGTAAATGAGTTGAATGCCCCAACCAAAAGACAAAGACTGGTTGAACGGATACTAAAACAAGATTCCTATATATGCTGTCTACAAGAGACCCACCTCAAACCAAGGGACACATACAGACTGAAAGTGAAAGGCTGGAAAAAGATATTTCATGCAAATGGAGACCAAAAGAAAGCAGGAATAGCAATACTCATATAAGATCAAATGGACTTTGAAATAAAGACCATGAAAAGAGACAAAGAAGGACATTACATAATGATCAGAGGTTCAATCCAAGAAGAGGATGTAACAATTATAAATATATATGCACCCAACATAGGAGTACCTCAATACATAAGGTAAATGCTAACAAGTATGAAAGGGGAAATTAACAGTAACACAATAATAGTGGGAGACTTTAATGCCTCACTCACACCTATGGATAGATCAACCAAACAGAAAATTAGCAAGAAAACACAAGCTTTAAATGATACAATGGACCAGTTAGACCTAATTGATATCTACAGGACATTTCACCCCCAAAATAATGAATTTCACCATTTTCTCAAGTTCACATGGAACATTCTCCAGGCTAGATCACATCCTGGGTCATAAATCTAGCATTGGTAAATTCAAAAAAATTGAAATCATTTCAAGCATCTTTTTTGATCACAATGTGGTAAGATTAGTTGTCAACTATAGGAAAAAAACTATTAAGAATGCAAACATATGGAGGCTAAACAACACACTTCTGAATAATGAACAAATCATGGAAGAAATTAAAAAGGAAATCAAAATATGCATAGAAACAAATGAAAATGAAAACACAATAACCCAAAACCTATGGGATTCAGTAAAAGACGTGCTAAGGGGAAGGTTCATAGCAATACAAGCTTAACTCAAGAAATAAGAGAAACATCAAATAAAGAGTCTAACTTTATACCTAAAGCAACTAGAAAAAAAATGAAGAAACCCAAAGTTAGTAGAAGGAAAGAAATCATAAAAATCAGAACAGAAATAAATGAAAAAGAAACAATGGAGACTACAATAAAAATCAACAAAACTAAAAGCTGATTCTTTGAGAACATAAATAAAATAGAAAAACCATTAGCCAGACTCATCAAGAAAAAGGAGAAAAGTCAAATCAACAAAATTAGCAATGAAAATGGAGAAATCACAACAGACAACACAAATATACAAAAGATCATAAACGACTACTATCAGCAGCTATATGACAATAAAATGGACAACTTGAAGAAATGGATGAAATCTTAGAAAAGTATAACCTTCCAAAACTGAACCAGGAAGAAACAGAAAAATCTTAACAGACCCATCACAAGAACAGAAATCGAAACTGTAATCAAAAATCTTCCAACAAACAAAAGCCCAGGACCAGATGGCTTCACAGCTGAATTCTACCAAAATTTTAGAGAAGAGCTAAAACCTATCCTACCCAAATTCTTCCAGAAAATTGCAGAGGAAGGTAAACTCCCAAGCTCATTCTATAAGGCCATCATCATCCTAATACCAAAATCAGACAAAACAACGATACCACAAAGTAAAGAAAACTACATGCCAATATCACTGATGAGCACAGATGCAGAAATCCTCAACAAAATTCTAGCAAACAGAATCCAACAATATATTTAAAAGATCATACATCATGACCAAGTGGGCTTTATCCCACGGATGCAAGGATTCTTCAATATTCACAAATCAATCAATGTGACACACCACACTAAAAATTGAAAGATAAAAACCATATGATTATCTCAATAGATGTATAGAAAGCCTTTGACAAAATTCAACTTCCATTTATGATAAAAACTCTCCAGAAAGCAGGCATAGAAGAAACATACCTCAATAGAATAAAAGCCATATATGATAAACCAACAGCAAACATTTATCTTCAATGGTGAAAAATCAAAAGCATTTCCCCTAAACTCAGGAACAAGACAAGAGTGCCCACTCATCACTACTATTCAACATAGCTTTGTTAGCCACAGCAATCAGAGAAGAAAAAGAAATAAAAGGAATCCAGATTGGAAAAGAGGAAGTAAAACTCTCACTGTTGAAGATGACATGATCCTC
The DNA here is from genome assembly GCF_963930625.1 of Muntiacus reevesi. NCBI lineage: Eukaryota > Metazoa > Chordata > Mammalia > Artiodactyla > Cervidae > Muntiacus > Muntiacus reevesi. The sequence continues at coordinate 211,057,917 of NC_089249.1, forward strand.
TACATAGAAAACCCTAAAGATAACACCTGAAAATTACTAGAGCTGTATCAATAAATACAGTAAAGTTGCAAGATATAAAATTAATACACAGAAATCCCCTGCATTCCTATACACTAACAATGAACAGAATAAAATACTTAGGCATAAATTTACCTAAATAAACAAAAGACCTATATATAGAAAACTATAAAACACCTATGAAAGAAATCAAAGATGACACAAATAGATGGAGAAATAGTCCATGTTCATGGATCGGAAGAGTCAATATAGTGAAAATAAGTATACTATGCAAAGCAATCTATAGATTCAATGCAATATCTATGAAGCTACCAACAGTATTTTTTATAGAACTAGAATAATCTCACAATTCGTATGGCAAAACAAAAAACCTCGAATAGCCAAAGCAATCTTGAGAAAGAAGAATGGAACTAGAGGAATCAACCTGCTTGACTTCAGATTATACTATAAAGCTACAGTCATCAAGACAGCATGGTACTGGCACAAAGACAGAAATAGAGACCAATGGAACAAAACAAAAGCCCAGAGGTGAATCCATGCACCTATAGACACCTTATCTTTGACAAAGGAGGCAAAAATATACAATGCAGGGAAGACAATCTCTTTAAGTGGTGCTGGGAAAACTGGTCAACCACTTGTAAAAAAATGAAGCTAGAACACTTTCTAACACCATACACAAAAATAAACTCAAAATGGATTAAAGATCTAAATGTAAGACCAGAAACTATAAAACTCCTAGAGGAAAACATAGGTAGAATGCTCTCTGACATAAATCACAGCAGGATCCTCTATGACTCACCTCCCAGAGTAATGGAATTAAAATAAAAAATAAACAAATGGGACATAATTAAACTTAAAAGCTTTTGCACAACAAAGGAAACTATAAGCAAGTTGAAAAGACAACCTTTAGAATGAGAGAAAATAATAGCAAATGAAGCAACTGACAAAGAATTAATCTCAAAAATATACAGGCAGCTCATGCAGATTAATACCAGAAAAATAAATGACCCAATCAAAAAATGGGCCAAAGAACTAAACAGACATTTCTCCAAAGAAGACACATGGATGGCTAACAAACACTTGAAAAGATGCTCAACATCATTCATTATCAGAGAAATGCAAATCAAACCACAATGAGGTACCATCTCATGCTGGTCAGAATGGCTCCTATTAAAAAGTCTACAAACAATAAATGCTGGAGAGAATGTGCAGAAAAGGGAACCCTCTAACACTGTTGGTGGGAATGTAAACTAGTACAGCCACTATGGAGAACAGTGTAGAGATTCCTTAAAAAAAAACTGGAAATAGAACTGCCATACAATCCAGCAATCCCACTCCTGGCACATACACCAAGGAAACCAGAATTGAAAGAGACACATATACCCCAGTGTTCATTAAAGCATTGTTTACAATAGCTAGGTCATGGAAGCAACTTAGGTGTCCATCGGCAGATGAATGGATAAGAAAGTTGTAGTACATATACACAATGGAATATTACTCAGCTATTAACAGGAATGCATTTGAATCAGTTCTAATGAGGTGGATGAAACTGGAGCCTGTTATACAGAGTGAAGTAAGTCAGAAAGAAAAACACCAATACAGTATATTAATGCATATATATGGAATTTAAAAAGATGGTAACAGCAACTCTATATGCAAGACAGCAAAAGAGACACAGATGTAAAGAACTGACTTTTGGGCTCTGTGGGAGAAGGCAAGGGGGGGATGATTTGAGAGAATAGCATTGAAACATGTATATTACCATATGTGAAATAGATGACCAGTCCAAGTTTGATGCATGAGACAGGGCATTCAAAGTCAGTGCACAGGGACAACCCAGAGGGATGGGATGGGGGGAGGTGGAGGGCGGTTCAGGATGGGGGACACATGCACACCCATGGCTGATTCATGTCAATGTATGGCAAAACCCAGCACAATAATACTGTACAGTTATTAACCTCCAATTAAATTAATTAATTAAAAAAAAGGACCCAGATAAAATATATGAGAATGAAAGATAAGTTACAGCTGATACCACAGAAATAGAAAGGATAATAAGAGACAACTATGAATAATTATGTGGGGTTCCCTTGTAGCCCAGCTGGTAAAGAATCTTCCTGCAATGCAGGAGACGTCAGTTTGATTCCAGGATCAGGAAGATCCCTTGGAGGAGGGCATGACAATCCACTCCAGTATTCTTGCCTGGAGAATCCCCATGGACAGAGGAGGCTGGCAGGCTATAGTCCATGAGGGTCGCAGAGTTGATCACGACTGCGTGACTAAGCACATGAACAATTATGTAGCAAGAGACTGAACATCCTAGAAGAAATGTATAAATTCCTAGAAATTGATAACCTACTCAGACTGATTTGTGAAGAAACAGAAAACCTCAACAGGCTGATTATTACTAAGGCAACTGAATCAATAATCAAAAACCTCCCAACAAATGAAAGGCTAAGACCAGACTGGTGATATCTACCAAACATTTAAATAAGAATGCATATCTTTCTCAAACTCTTTCATAACATAGAAGAGGAGGGAACATTTCCAAACTCACCTTATGAGGTCAGCATTATCCTGATATCAAAATAGTCAAAGATACCAAGAGAAAAGAAAATTTCAAGCTGATATTCCTGATGAACATAGATGCAAAAATTACCAACAAAAGATGAGCAAACTGAGCACAATGATGTATTGAAAGAATCATATATCTTGGTTAAGTGAGAATTATTCCTATGATGTGAGAATAGTTCACAATCCACAAGTCAATGTGACACATCACAGTAACAAAGTAAAAGCTAAACATACCACAAGCATCTCAATACATTCAAAAAAGGCACTGGGCAAAATCCAACTTTCATTTACAATACCATCTATCAACAAGGTAGGTATAAAAGGCACATACCTCAATATAATAAAGGCCATATATAGCTAACATCATACTCAATGGTGAAAAATTAAAAGCTTTTGTTCTCCTCACTCTTACTCAACATAATACTGTAAGTCTTAACCAGAAAAACTAGGCCAGAAAAATGGTGGAAAAGGCATCAAAATTGGAATGAAAGACAAAACTGTCCCTGTTTGCATATGAAATGATTTTATAACATAAAAAACCCTAAAGACTTCACCAAAACACTGTTAGAACTAATAAATGAATTAAGTAGACTTGTAGAAAACAGAATTGATATAGACTAATAACAAAATTGTGGGTTTACATTAATAATGAGCTATCAGATAAATTAAGAAAACAATATTGTTAGCAATTGCATCAATAAAAATAGATACCTAGGTATAAATTTATCTGAGGAAGTGAAAGAGATATACTCTGAAAACTGTGATACACTGATGAAAGAAATTGATGACAACACAAATAGAAAGACAAATCATGCTCATAGATTTTAAAAAATTAATACTGTTAAAATGTTCACACTACACAAACCAATCTAAAGATTCAATGCAACCCCGAAAATACCAATGGCATTTTCCACTGAACTAGATCAAAGAATTATCATTTTTTTATGAAAACTACAAAAGATCTCAAATAGACAAAGAAATCTTGAAAAAGAAGAAAAAAGTTGGAGGTATCATACATCTTGACTTCCCCTATCCTATAAAACTACAGTAATTAAAACAACATGGTACTGGACACATAGATCAATGGAACTAAATAAAGAACCCAGAAATAAACCCATGCATATACAGTTAATTTTTTTTTAACAAAACAGGCAATAATAAACATGAGAGAAAAGACAATCTCTTCATAAATGGTGTTGGGAAAATTGAACAGATATTAGCAAAAGAATAAATCTGGAGCTCTACTTAACATCCATACAGAAATAAATTCAAAACAGATTAAAGCCTTAAATGTAAGATACGCAATCATAACATTCCTCTAAGAGAACAAGGCAGGAAGCTCTTTGACATCAGTCTCAGTGAAAGTTTTTAGACCTGTATCTTTGGCAAAGGCCAAAAATTAGAAGGAAAGAAAGGAACATAAACAAATGGGACCACATCAAACTTCTGCAAAGCAGAAGAAACCACCAAAAAAAAATAAAAAGACAACCTACTGAATGGGGGAAAATATTTGCAAATTGTAAATCTGGTATGGGATTAATATCAGAAGCATATAAAGAACTTATACAACTTAATAACAAAAATAAACAATACAATTAAAAATAGACTGAGAACATTAATTGACTTTTTCTAAAGAAAACATACAGACCAACAGGTACATAAAAAGCTATTTAAAATGACTAATCAACAGGGAAATGCAATTCAAAGCCACAATAAGATATTACCTCACACCTGTCAGAATGGCTGTTATCAAAAGGACAGCAAATAAGTTTTGGGGAGATTGTGGAGAAAATGAAATCTTTGTGCACTGTTCGTGGTCATATAAACTAGTACAGCCATTATGTACATCATTATAAAAGCTCCTTAGAAAAATAAAAATAGGACTACCACTCAATTAAGCAATTCTATAATACTTCTGGGTATTTACTTGGAGAAAACAAAAACGTAATTCAAAAAGATATACCAATATCTGTGTTCACTGCTGCATTATTTACAATAGCCAAGATAAGGAAACAAGCATCCATTGATAGATGAATGGATAAAGATGTAGAAAATATATATACTTGTATATGTGCATGACTACTGGAAAAACAATAGCTTTGACTATATAGACCTTTGTTCTTAAAGCAAAGTCTCTGCTTTTTAATACACTGTCTAGGTTTGTCATAGCTTTGAGAGTTGGACCATAAAGAAGGTCGAACATCAAAGAATTAATGCTTTGAACTGTGGTATTGGAGAAGACTCTTTAGAGTCCCTTGGACTGCAAGATCAAAACAGTCCATCCTAAAGGAAATCAACCCTGAATATTCATTGGAAGGACTGATGCTGAAGCTGAAGCTCCAATTCTTTGGCCACCTGATGGGAAGAGGTGGATCACTGAACAAGACCTTGATAGTGGGAAAGATAGAAAGGAGGAGGAGAAGGGGATAACATAGGATGAGATGTTTGGATGGCATCACCAACTCTATGGACAAGAGTTTGAGCAAGCTCTGGGAGACGGTCAGGAACAGGGAAGCCTGCCATGCTGCAGTCCATGGGGTCACAAAGAGTCAGACATGACTGAGTAACTGAAGAACAACGTAAGTACAAATATATGTACATACGTACCTGGGCTTTCCTGGTGGTTCAGAGGATGGTCAAAAAGGTTCGATCCTTGGGTTGGGAAGATCCCCTGGAGGAGAGAATGGCTGCCCACTCCAGTATTCTTGCCTGGAGACTTTCCATGGACAGAGGAGCCTGGCAGGTTACAGTCCATGGGGTCACAGAGAGTCAAAAACGACTGAGCTACTAACACTTTCACTCTTTACATATATGTGTGTGTATATATATATACATATACACACACACACAACATACACAATGAACTATTACTCAGCCATAAATAATGAAATCTTGCCATTTGAAACAATATGAATGGATATAGAGGGTATTCACCTAACTAAAATAAGACAGAGGAAGACAAAGAGAAATCCCATATGATCTCACAATTACATGTGGAATCTAAAAACAAAACAAACTAAACAAAACGAGACTCACAGACATCGAGAAGGGGTGATTGCCAGATGGAAGGGAAATGGGGGTGTTTGCAGGCAAAATAGATGAAGGGAATAAAGAGATACAAATTTCTAGTTATAAAAATAAGCCATGGGGATGTAATGTACATCATCGGGAATATAGACAAAGTTATAATAACTTTGTATGGTGACAGATGGTAACTAGACTTATCATGGTGATCATTTCATATTACTATGGGTAGTTCAATTTGTACATTCAGAAAGGACAGGTACATGATAACTATTTCAGAGCTCAGTTCACCTGTTTTAGATTAGATTGTGTTTCAGCATGCAGGCCTCAAGTCTTACCAGGTTCACAAACATACTTCAAATGATGATCTAAGTCATTTGTTGTGTGTGAAGCTGCAGATGTATCTGGGCCTTAACAGCTTTGAAGCAAAGAAAATATGTAGCTTCCTCAAAAGGCTTATGATCTGAAGAAAATGACTGAGATTAGTTCATATAGGAAATAAAGGAACTTTAAAGGCAGCTGATAGATTTACCAAGCATTTCACATTACTATTATACCAGAAACTACTATAATATTACATGTCAATTATATTTCAACTTAAAGAACTCAGGTATTAGGATCCCAACTGTAGTCAAGTCATATGCATGTGTAGGTATTTCATGTGTACAAAAGTAAGTAGGAAGGGAAGAAAATCTTCTGGAAGTTTCTCTCTTAAGGTAATGAGTCATGTTCCAAAGAGTATGAAGGCATTGTGATTTTACTGTCATTAAATTGACACTCTGAATGGACGTTGTCATTAAAAGTTTCCAAACCTGCTGTCTTTAAAACACTGCTGAACTGGTTAATATTACTAGAGCCTCAACCTTCTGCATTAACAAAGTGGATAAGGATTCCATTCTCTTCTTTCAATCTTGATTTTGGATTTTACTGAAATAAACTCCTTATGTTTCTATGGAATCCTAATTGAGCCCAACTCTTTCTAGTTATATGGGTTAAAAAAATAGTGTAATCTGTTTAAAACTCCTAATTTCTTATCCAAGGAAAAGCTCAACACTTATGTTCGCTTTTACAAATGCTTCCTCTACTACTAAGTTGAAAACAGGAAGGATTATAAACAGTGAAAGTCTCAAATTAGAACACTTTATAACACCACACACAAAGATAAACTAAAAATGGATTAAAGACCTAAATGTAAGAGAAGAAACTATAAAACTCTAAGAGGAAAACATAGGCAGAACATTCAATGACATAAACTTTCTATTCAATGACAAAATCTTCTATGACGCACCTCCTAGAGTAATGGAAAACAAAACAAACAAACAAACAAAAAAAAAACAAATGGGACCTAATTATACCTAAAAGCTTTTGAACAGTAAAGGAAACTACAAACAATGTGAAATGACAACCCTCATAATGGGAGAAAATAATAGCAAATGTAACAACTGACAGAAAATTAATTTCCAAAATATACAAGCACCTCATACAATTTAATATCAGAAAAACAAACAACCCAATCAAAAAGTAGGGAAAAGACCTAAACAGACATCTCTCCAAAGACATACAGATGGCTAATAAACACATGAAAAGATGCTCAACATCACTCATTATAAGAGAAATGCAAATCAAAAAACTACAATGAGATACCACCTCACACCAGTCAGAATGGCCATCATCAAAAAGTTTACAAACAATAAATGCTGGATAGAGTGTGGAGAAAAGGGAACACTCCTGCATTGCTGGCGGGAATGTAAATTGATATGGCCACTATGGAAGATGGTATGGAGATTCCTTTAAAAGCTAGGAATAAAACCACCATGACCATAACCCCACTACTAGGCATATACCCTGAGGAAATGGAAATCAAAATTGAAAAAGACCCATGACTTCCCTGGTGGCTCAGACGGTAAAGCATCTGCCTACAATGTGGGAGACCCAGGTTCGATCCCTGGGTTGGGAGGATCCTCTGGAGAAGGAAATGGCAACCCACTCCAGTACTCTTGCCTGGAAAATCCCATGGATGGAGGAGTGTTGTACACTACAGTCCATGGGGTCACAAAGAGTCGGACAGGATTGAGTGACTTCACTTTCTCTTCACTTTCACCCCAGTGTTCACTGCAGCACTATTTGCAATAACTAGAACATGGAAGCAACCTAGATGTCCATCAACAGATGAATGGATAAAGAAGCTGTGGTACATATATACAATGGAATACTACTCAGCCATAAAAAGGAACATATTTGAATCAGTTCTAATGAGGTGGACGAACCTAAGACCTATTATACAGGGTGAAGTAAGTCAGAAAGAGAAACACAAATATCATATGCTGACACATATATATGGAATCTAGAAAGATGGTACTGATGAATTAATTTTCAGGGCAGCAATGGAGAAACAGACATAGAAAACAGACCTATGGATATGGGGGAAAAGGGAGGAGGGAGAGGATGAGATGTATGGAGAGAGTAACATGGAAATTTACAATACCACAGGTTTGGGCTTCCCTTATGGCTCAGCTGGTAAAAAATCTGACTGCAATGCAGGAGCCCTGGGTTCAATTCCTGGGTTAGGAAGATTCCCTGGAGAAGGGAAAGGCTATCCACTCTAGTATTCTGGCCTAGAGAATTGCATGGACTGTAAAATATATAGTCAATGGGAATTTGCTATGACTCAGGGAACTCAAACAAGGTTCTGCAACAATCTAGAAGGGTGGGATGCTGGGAAAGATTGAGGGCAGGAGGAGAAGGGGATGACAGAGGATGAGATGTTTGGATGGCATCGCCGACTCAATGGACATGGGTTTGGGTGGACTCCGGGAGTTGGTGATGGGCAGGGAGGCCTGGCGTGCTGCAGTTCATGGGGTCGCAAAGAGTTGGACACAACTGAGCAACTGAACTGAACCGAGAAGGGTGGGATGGACTGGGAATGGGAGGGAGGTTCAGGAGGGAGGAGACATGGGTGCACCTATGGCTGGTTCTTGTTGATGTATGACAGAAAACCATAAAATTCTGTAAAGCAATTATCCTTCAATTAAAAAAATAAATAAAATGGCAAAAAATATTAAAAAGTGGAAGTCTCTTTATTGAGTTGTAGACCGGTGCTTTTGGAAGGCTATTGCTTCTGTGCAGCCTGTGTTCAAACACTCTTTTGAACAAGGCATGGTTGGCTTCCCTGCAATGCACTTTGGGATCTGGAATTCACAAAATTTCTTGTTGTAGGTTATCTGGTTCTAGTTCAAACTCTTCCATTCATAGCTGTTCACATACAACCCTCACTAACGGACTCGTTTGTCCAGTGAGTCGCTTCCTCAGGTTTGACACTTGCAGCATGATTCATCCAAGGTATAAAGGTATATTTTATGATTTCTGCTTCCCTAGGAAACCCCTCATATCCCAGACTCAAACACTGGGACTGCAATTAAGTCTACACCACAGCCACTTCCTGTGACATCTCTCTTCTTCTCCTTGGTTCTAGTTAAACAGACCACCCTTCTGTTGCTCTTAAGAACTTACAAAGAAGCTTTAAACCCAGTTTCCGACTGCTATAAGCCCATTAGCGTGGAATAAGACTCATTTTCAGATATGGATTCTGGCAGCCAATTCCAGGAAAGTGGAGGAACCCCTAAAAGCTTTTATTTTACATCTTAGGAAGAATAACATTTCTACCCTCTATAGAACATTTCTATCCATGGCCATACCCCTTAAATAACTCCTCAGTGATGAAAGTAGCTCTGTCTCCCCTCATCATAGTGGCAGAACAGGACAGAACAATTCCTAGCCAGTCTGATTTTAAATTAACATTAGTATCAATGAATACAATGCATACACTATTTTGTTCCACTTAATTAAAAACTCCATTAACTATATTTCCAGATTATTAAAAATTTCCATGCTTTATGCCCCTGGGAGAAATAGCTACAAGGATCGTTATGACACAGAACACCAAGTTTGGGTCTAGAGATCACACACTGAATCTTAGCATTAAGCCTCTGCCTGTGAAGTTGGTCATTTTCTTATTTTGTTTTTTAAAACTGCATATGACAAAGATCTGCTTGAAACTGGTTAGACCAACCCTTCTTCTCTGTAAAAGTATAAGAAGGAATCTAGTTTTAGGTGCCACTCTTCATCTCAGATGGCTCAAACAGAGCCATTCAATGCTTATTTTGTGTTACTTTATAATAAAAGCAATCATAGACTCAAGAACAAATCAAAATGATTCTCAGTAAAATATTGAGGGTTCATTTTCCCTTCAATCAGTAGACTAAAAGTCAAAAAATAGAAAGCATTTTCATTTTCTAAATGCTAAATTGCATGGTAGTAAAAATTACAAAACTGTAGGAATTACAAAGACGAGATTATCTTGAAAGGAGACTGACTGTAACCACACTGGCAGAAAGAGAAGACTAACATAGAGCCTACACGCAGCCATGTACACACTCCAGTAGAGAATGTGCACACATGTTCACTACCACACTTGTGTGTGGGAGCGAGTGCTGTCCCACCCAAACTCCCAAGGTCTTTGTGAACACTGAGGTGGCTTTTTTCTCCCAAACTTGAAATGTACATCACCATATTATGGGTATGACTGGGTACATGCACAGCCAGCTAAGGAGAGGAATTACATTTTAGAGGCTTTTCCTGATCCTTAAAAGTTCAATGCATATGCTCTGATGGTGGATTTTAAAAAGGTTTTCCTTTTTTTTCCATTTATTTTTATTAGCTGGAGGCTAATTACTTTACAATATTATAGTGGTTTTTGCCATACATTGACATGAATCAGCCATGGATTTACATGTGTTCCCCATCCCGATCCCCTCTTCCGCCTCCCTCTCCATCCCATCCCTCTGGGTCTTCCCAGTGCACCATCCCCGAGCACTTGTCTCATGCATCCAACCTGGGCTGGTGATCTGTTTCACCTTTGATAATATACATGTTTTGATGCTGTTCTCTCAGAACATCCCACCCTCACCTTCTCCCACAGAGTCCAAAAGTCTGTTCTGTACATATGTGTCTCTTTTTCTGTTTTGCATATACGGTTATCGTTATCATCTTTCTAAATTCCATAGATATGCGTTAGTATACTGTATTGGTCTTTATCTTTCTGGCTTACTTCACTCTGTATAATGGGCTCCTAAAGAAATGTTTCTTGAAAGAAATGTCATCTGTTCATTTGACTGAATGGGAGGAAGATAAATTAGCAGCTTGGGCTTAACATATACACACTACAATATATAAAACAAATAATCAAGCAAGTCCTACTGTAGAGAACAGGGACCTCTACTCAATATTCTGTCGTACCCTACATAGGAAAAGAATCTGAAAAAGAATGAATATGTTAAAATGCTTAACTGAATGACTGACTACACTGTACATGTGAAACTAACACAACACTATAAGTCAACTATGCGCCAATAAAGTTTTTTAAAAAGATAAGAAAATGGTTTTCATATATGAGATCTTTCATGTAAATATACACTAAATTATCCCAAGTAACCCCCTGAGCTCATGATTCCTCCACCTCATAAGTGAGCTATAGTGTCTATTTGTTCAGATTTTGGGGTAGCATGCAAACTTTTTTCTTTGTGATGGGAAGTTCCTTTCTGTAATTGTCACAGAGGCAACTTCTGCAGAGTCTTAGCAAAGTCTGTGCTTAAGAGAACCTGAGTCTGCAGAATCAGGGAAAGGAAACTGTTCTCAGACTCCTTCAAGAAATAGGAACACTTCCAAGTTCTCTGAGGAAGGAGATTTTTCATACCAAAGATAAGGATTAGAAATATATAAGGGGGGACCAAGGAAAATAGGCCACAGAAGACCAAAGTGAAACTGTGGCGCTGTGAAAGCATGAATGTTTCACGCCCTCTAAGAACCTAAACTCTCAGGGCTCCTTCCACCACTCCTAAACTCTTTTAGAAGAACACAGAAGGAATTAGTTAGGCCACAACTGGTAACTGTACTCTCTTGTTTAGCTCTGAGATACTGATATGACTGTTCACTTAAAAATAACACCAACACACAGTTTAAACATCTTTCTGGGTCAGTAGTGTGAGTTCTCTTAAGGGAGGCTGAGGAAGAGGAAGTATGTGTCTCCAGTCGCCTAGCTGGTCACCCTTCCCCCTGGGCTCTGCCCTTCATGTGCACCTCCAATTAACAAACCAGAGGAGCAATCGGTTCCCCAAGCAGAGGAGACCACAGGTGGTGGTCTCCTTCTTCCTCTCAGAGCTCATCCAGACATCCCACTCTGGGAAAGACAGGACTGGTCACAACACATCAACCCTTCACAAAATTAACAAATAGATCATTGAGGAAAGATTCGGAAAAGGCTGTGTATCCTTTTCAAGCCACTAAACTTAGTAAGTAGACCCAGCAGGATACACCATTCAGCGTGTAACAAGTCTCATAAAGAACAGCAACCCTTCTTGCTGCTTCTTTCATCTTCCTCTCTTTCTACTGGTTATTTTTCCAGCATATACAAGGTGCTCTGGGATTCCAACCCTGGGATTCCTGGCTCTGCTTCTCTACCTGAGTCTCATTTTCTTACCCTCCTGTTTTCCCATCTCTCTTGAAACAATCATCCATACTCCCCATCTCTCTTTCCTTCAATCTCTCTGCATTCAATTAAAAATCCCTTACAATCTGATATCCTCCCTTTTCTCTACTCACTCTTCTGACAGGTCATCATGGATATCCATATTATCAAATGCAATAAACTGGTGGAGGTAGAACTTTATTTTTGAAATTGGTCCACAATTAAAATTCTCTAAGGCCTGAGGGTCCCAGATATTTTTTACCTTTGTGAATTTATGATGCTAGTATCCTTTGTATTTGCCGTGTTCACACTGGGACCCCAGAATTAAGGCCTTGGCCTGTGCTCATTGCTCTGTGGTTTTATCCAGGTTCACGGTTTTCAATATACCACCCATTTACTAATGAATCAAAGCTCTAACATGCACATTCTGTCATGATCAGACTTACCCATCCAGGATGTTCTACAGGACCATACATCAACCTGTACACATTTTTATTCATCATCTCTCATCCTAAGTCTTCCTTTCTTTTGTCTTGTACAGTCTCTGGTTTAGTCTTCAATCTCCAATATAGTCCATAAATACTTTTAATGAATGAATTCATAATGTTTAATAAGAATCAGCAACAGTTTGTATAAATTAATCATATGAACTAAAGTGATTTATGTGCTTACCCAAAACAATCAAACTAACTAAGTGTATCCAATATATATGAATATGTGTATCTATGTCTCTATGAATACATAGGATACACTTAGCTTGATTGTTTTGGGTAAGCATGCAAATTACTTTAGTTCATATGATTAATTTATTCAAGTCATTATGGATTCTTGTTAAACATTATGAATTCATTCATATACACAGGATCCACAAGATGATGGAGTAGAAGGGTGTGCACTCATCTTCTCCTGTAGAATTCCAAAATTGCAACTAACCACTGAACAACCATCGACAGGAGAATGACGGATCCCACCAAAAAAAAAGATTCCAACGTCCGAAAAGATACCCTGTCCAAACAAGACAGTTGGAGGGATAAAATAGCATTTAGAATCAAATCGCATACCAACCAAAGATGCTCCGAGGGCTCAAACAAAACCTTGTATGCATCAGGACCCAGGGACCCCACAAGAGGCTGAGGCAGACTTGCCTTTGAGTGTCTGAGTGTCTCCTGTGAAGGCATGGGTGAGCAGTGGCTTGTTGTGGGGACAGGTGCTATGACTGAAGCAGACCTGGGGGGGGCATTGCAATTGAGCCCCACCATAAAACCACCCAGCAGACACCCCACAAACTGAAGGGCAATTACACCAAAGAAGTTCTCGCACTGTTGTGAAAGTTCTAGGGCCCACAAGAGAGTTCCCAACCTGGGGATCTGGCGAATGGACTGAGAATCCCAGGGAATTTGACTTTGAAGACCAGTGGGATTTGATTACAGAACATACACAGGACTGGGGAAACAGATTCTTGGAGGGTACACACAAAACCTTGAGTGCACCAGGACCCAGAAGAAAGAAGCAGTGACCCCACAAGAGACTGAGCCAGACTTGCCTGTGAGTGTCCAGGAGTCTTCAATGGAGACGTGGGTGGACAGTGGCATGCCATGGGGTCAGGGGCACTGGCTACAACAGTCGTGGCATAAATCCTTTCAGAAGGAGATTAACAATATTACCCCTACCATAGTTTGCTCTTAGGCCAAACTACAGTGAAGGAACACAGTCCCATCCATCATAGAAAACTGGATTAAAGATTTACTGAGCATGGCCTCCATGATCCAAGGAATGTTGGCAATTTGATCATGGTTCCTCTGCCTTTTCTAAATTCAGCTTGAATATCTGGAAGTTCATGGTTCACATACTGTTGAAGCCTGACTTGGAGAATTTTGAGCATTACTTTCCGAGCATGTGAGATGAGTGCAGTTGTGCAGTAGTTGGAGCATTTCCACAAACTGTGGAAAATTCTTAAAGAGATGGGAATACCAGACCACCTGACTTGTCTCCTGAGAAATCTGTATGTAGGTCAAGAAGCAACAGTTAGAACTGGACATATAACAGACTGGTTCCAAATAGGGAAAGGAGTATGTCAAGGCTGCATATTGCCACCCTGCTTATTTAACTTATATGCAGAGTACATCATGAGAAATGCTGGACTAGATGAAGCACAAGTTGGAATCAAGACTGCTGGGAGAAATATCAATAACTTCAGATACGCAGATGATACCAACCTTATGGCAAAAAGTGAAGAACTAAAGAGTCTCTTGATGAAAGTGAAAGAGGAGAGTGAAAAAGTTGGCTTAAAGCTCAACATTCAGAAAACTAAGATCATGGCATCTGGTCCCATCACTTCATGGCAAATAGACGGGGAAACAGTGGAAACTGTGGATGACTTTATTTTTCCGGACTCCCAAAATCACTGGAGATGGTGACTGCAGCAATGAAATTAAAAGATGCTTACTCCTTGGAAGGAAAGTTATGACTAACTTAGACAGCATATTAAAAAGCAGAGACATTACTTTGCCAACCAAGATCCATTTAGTCAAAGCTATGGTTTTTCCAGTAGTCATATTTGGATGTCAGAACTGCACTATATATTTGAACTGAGGTATTGGAGAAGACTCTTGAGAGTCCATTGCACAGTGAGGAGATGAAACTCATCTATCCTAAAGGAAACCAATCCTGAATATTTATTGCAAGGACTGACGCTGAAGCTGAAATTCCACCTGATGCGAAGAACTGACTCATTGGAAAAGACCCTGACGCTGGAAAAGATTGAAGGCGGGAGGAGAAGGGGACGACAGAGGATGAGATGGCAGGATGGCATCACCAACTCAATGAACATGAGTTTGAGCAAGCCCTGTGAGTTGGTGGTGAACAGGGTAGCCTGGCGTGCTGCAGTCCATGGGGTCACAAAGAGTTGGACATGACTGAGGTGACTGAAGTGAACTGAACTAAATGTATACACACAACTCATAAGATTCAAACCATAAAATCACTAACAAGTCTCCTTTTGTGAAGAACTTTGTGCATCTACCACTCTGCCACCAACAACCTATAGAACACTGGAGAAAAAAATGATAATCTGTGTATGTTACTATGTCTGCTAAGTTGCTTCAGTCATGTCCAACCTTTTGTGACCCTGTGGACTGTAGACCACCAGGCTCTTCTGTCCATGGGATTTACCAGGCAAGAATATTGGAGTGCGTTGCCATTTCCTCCTCCAGAGGTTCCTCCCTACTCATGGATCAACTGGTGTCTCCTGCATCTCTTGCATTGGCAGGCAGGTTCTTTACCACTAGCAGAGCCTAATACCTCACAAATAAAAATAGTAGAACTGATCACATTATAAGCAGTTTAGTTACTTATGTGTGTGTCTTACTATAACTTGAGTTTCCCTAAAGGCTAACTTTATACACATATAGTTTGATCTTATCTGTGCCTGACATATCTGGCACTTGATATTTTTGGACAAATAATAGAATCTAGTAGACCTACTTTTAGTGTAGGATGTCCTTCTCACTTTAATTTTTATATAAGATTCTTTTAGAAGATGAACTATTTTCTTAATTAATTTAATTGAAGGCTAATTACTGTACAATATTGTGGTGGTTTTTGCCATACATTGACATGAATCAGCCACAGGTATACATGTGTCCCCCATTCCGAACCCCCCTCCCACCTCCCTCCCCATCCCATCCGTCTGGGTTGTCCCAGTGCACCGGCTTTGAGTGCCCTGTTACACATATCAAACTTGGACTGGTCATCAATTTCACATATGATAATATACGTGTTTCAATACTATTCTCTCAAATCATTCCACCCTCACCTTCTCCCACAGAGCTCAAAAGTCTGTTCTTTATATATGTGTCTCTTTTGTTGTTTCACATAGAGTTGTTGTTACCATCTTTCTAAATTCCATATATATGCATTAATACACTGCATTGGTGTTTTTATTTCTGACTTACTTCCCTCTATACAATAGGCTCCAGTTTCATCCACCTCACTAGAACTGATTCAAATGCACTCTTTTGAATAGCTGAATAATATTCCATTGTGTACATGTACCATGGCTTTCTTATCCATTCGTCTGCTTCCATGTTCTGGTTATTGTAAATGGTGCTGTGATGAATACTGGGGTGCACGTGTCTCTTTCAATTCTGGTTTCCTTGGTGTGTATGCCCAGCAGTGGGATTGCTGGGTCGTATAACAGTTCTATTTCCAGTTTTTTAAGGAATCTCCACACTATTCTCCATAGTGACTGTAGTTTGCATTCCTACCAGCAGTGTTAGAGGGTTCCCTTTTCTACACACCCTCTCCAGCATTTATTGCTTGTAGACTTTTTGATGGCAGCCATTCTGACCGGCTTGAGATGGTACCTCATGGCGGTTTTGATTTGCATTTCTCTGATAATGAATGATGTTGAGCATATTTTCATGCATTTGATAGCCATCTGTATGTCTTCTTTGGAGAAGTGTCTGTTTAGTTCTTTGGCCCATTTTTTGATTGGGTCATTTATTTTTCTGGTACTGATCTGCATGAGTTGCCTGTATATTTTTGAGATCAATTCTTTGTCAGTTGCTTCATTTGCTATTATTTTCTCCCATTCTAAGGCTGTCTTTTCACCTTGCTTATAGCTTCCTTCGTTGTGCAAAGCTTTTAAGTTTAATTATGTCCCATTTGTTTATTTTTTATTTTATTTCCATTACTCTGAGAGGTGGGTCACAGAGGCTCTTGCTATGATTTATGTCGGAGAGCATTCTGCCTGTTTTCCTCTAGGAGTTTTACAGTTTCTGGTCTTACATTTAGATTTTTAACCCAATTTAAGTTTATTTATGTGTATGGTGTTAGAAAGTGTTCTATTTGGTTTTAAATATTTTTTAACTAGTATTTACTAAGTCACCCATGTTTAAAAGATATAAGAACTTCTCTTGGATATTCACATAGCTCTCAAGCATAGCTGAGTCACTCACTGACTTCTAGTGTGAGTTGCTCTACAAAATAAAAACATAAAAAGTCATTATTTGCTATACCTCAAATCTAAAATATGCCACATATATTCATGTCATTAATCTCAGTTCCATTTGTGTAAAGAAGAGAAAAAAATTATTTCCATAGCTGTAAAATGTTTAAGCATACTTGATAACTTAACCTTATGCAGTCAAACTTTTCTGAACAAAGTTACTCAATGCTATATGGAAATATGGGCACACAACAATATTCTGAGCATTAGATAAGGTCAGAAACTATGGGTCCTGATTTCACGAGTGTGAGTCAGTATGGCAAAAGTGGTACAAGCTAACTTTATTTTAGCATTCTATGTGGACATTAAGCAGCACGTGACTACACCATAACTCTATATACATAAACAGTCATATTACATTGCTGGGACTGCCAGATTTTCATTTCCTACTGTCTAGACAGCCAGTCTAAACACTGTATTCTAATGCCTCCATGGAGCATAATTCTCCAAAGACTTCTTAAAGATCCTGGTAGTAACTATGTTAGACACTCCCATTTTATTGCTTTTCTCTGGTACAATTTGTGTCCAGAAAAACAAAATAGAAGATTGCTTAGGAGTAGGGAAAAAAAGATCCAATCATTCTTTAAGTTGTAAAATCAATAAAGTCTTAACAACCAATCACCCACTCTCAGTCCAAAACCCTCCAGGTGGCTTTTAAACTGTGTTCAGCAGTCAGGCTGAGCAGTGTTTAGGAGACAAGGTATTACATTTTCATGAAACACAGAGGATATAGAAAGTCTCCTGAGAGAGAAACCCCTGGAATTAAAATCAGTGTTCTTCATAGATTATTATAATATTCCATTGGACTGACAAGCCTAAAAAGAATGTTTTGAAAAAAATAAGAAAAGAAAAGCAAGTGACATTGTCTTCAGTTTTTACTCCACAGGGAATAGTCAATTATAATTCATTTTAAACCAAAACTAGAAGAAATGGGCTAAATCTGAGGTTGACCAAAATACACCCGGGGACAGTCAGCCAAATTCATGCAGGGCTCCAAAGGAAGTGCTTAATATCAGAATATAACTTAATAATCAGATGGAGAAAACAATCTGGAATAAAAGCCAGAGAAAGACCAAGAGTCAGAAAGAATGCTCAAACTACCACACAGTTGCACTCATCTCACACGCTAGTAAAGTAATGCTCAAAATTCACCAAGCTAGGCTTCAACAGTACGTGAACCATGAACTTCCAGATGTTCAAACTGGATTCAGAAAAGGCAGAGGAACCAGAGATCAAATTGCCAACATCCATTGGATCATTGAAATAGCATGAGAGTTCCAGAAAAACATATACTTCTGCTTTACTGACTATAACAAAGCCTTTGACTGTGTGAATCATGACAAACTGTGGAAAATTCTTAAAGAGGTGGAAATACAAGACTACTTGACCTGCCTCTTGAGAAATCTGTATGCAAGTCAAGAAGCAACAGTTAGAACTGGACATGGAACAACAGACTGGTTCCAAACAGGAAAAGGAGTAGGAAAAGGAGTAGGTCGAGGCTGTATATTATCACCCTGCTTATTTAACTTATATTCAGAGTACATCATGAGAAATGCTTGGCTGGAGGAAGCACAAGCTGGAATCAAGATTCCTGGGAGAAATATCAATAACCTCAGATATGCAGTAGACACCACCTTTGCGGCAGAAAGTGAAGAACTAAAGAGCCTCTTGATGAAAGTGAAAGAGAAGCGTGAAAAAGGTGGCTTAAAGCTCAACATTCATAAAACTAAGATCATGGCATACAGTCCCATCACTTCATGGCAAATAGATGGGGAAACAATGGAAACAGTGACAGACTATTTTGGGGGTCTCCAAAATCACTGCAGATGATGACTGCAGCCATTAAATTAAAATTGCTTGCTCCTTGGAAGGAACGTTATGACCAACCTAGACAACATATTAAATAGCAGAGACATTACTTTGCCAAAAGAGTTCCATCTAGTCAAAGCTATGGTTTTTCCAGTAGTCATGTATGGATGTGAGAGTTGGACTGTAAAGAAAGCTGAGTGTCAAAGAATTGACGCTTTTGTACTGTGGTGTTGGAAAAGACTCTTGAGAGTCCCTTGGACTGCAGGGAGATCCTACAAGTCCATCCTAAGGGAAATCAGTCCTGAATATTCATTGGAAGGACTGATGCTGAAGCTGTAACTCCCATACTTTCGCCGCCTGATGCGAAGAACTGACTCATATGAAAAGACCCTGATACTGGGAAAGATTGAAGGTGGAAGGAGAAGGGGATGACAGAGGATGAGATGGTTGGATGGCATCACCAACTCACGGGACATGAGTTTGAGCAAACACCAGCGTTTTGTGATGGATAGACTGGCGTGCTGCAGTCTATAGGGCTGTGCAAAGAGTTGGACACAACTGAGCAACTGAACTGAACTGATGGTTTTTCCTTTAGTCTTGTATGGATATTGAAGAGTTGGACTATATATTTGGACTGTGGTGTTGGATGAGACTCTTGAGAGTCTGTTGTACAGTGAGGAGATGAAACCCCAAAGAAAATAATTCCTCAATATTCTTTGGAAGGACTGATGCTGAAGCTGAAACTCCACCTGATGCCAAGAACTGACTCATTGGAAAAGACCCTGATGCTGATTGAAGGCAGGAGGAGAAGGGGACAACAGAGATGAGGTGGTCTGATGGTATCACTGACTTGATGGATGTGAGTTTGAGCCAGCTCCAGGAGTTGGTGATGGACTGGGAAGCCTGCCATGCTGCCGTCCATGGTAGCTCAGTTGGTAAAGAATCCTCCTGCAATACAGGAGACCCAGATTCAATTTCTGGGTTGGGGAGAGCCCCTGGAGAAGGGGTAGGCTACCCACTCCAGTATTCTTGGACTTCTCTCATGGCTCAACTGGTAAAGAATCTGCCTATGTAATGGGAGACCTGAGTTCAGTCCTTGGGTTTGGAACATCCCCTGAAGAAGGAAACAGCAACCCACTCTAATATTCTGGCCTGGATCATTCCATGAACTACAGTCCATGGGGTCTCAAAGTAAGAGTCGGACACAACTGAGTGACTTTCAATTTCACTTCACTCTTCATTATTAAATAAAAATGCTGTGATAACTATTGTAGGTTTAATGCTTATTTTGGGTGACCATACATTCTTGGAAAATTTTATAATATATATATGTATGTAAAAATATACATACATATATATTATTTACAGATATATATGATAAAATAATATGCTGTGATTCTCATTGTTTTTCTTTTTTTGATGTATTTTGACTCTAATTCATTTGAGAAATAGGGCACATTCCAATTGGTAACAGTGTCACCCTGCTGCCAGTGACTCTTGGAGGTTTGTAAGAGAAAAATGCCCAGAATTGTCCATCAGAATCTGTGGTATGTGATTGAAAAGTCTTCTGAAATAGCTAAGATGTGCTTTCTTGTGTCTCAAATTGAATTGTACTACATTCATTTCAATATTTAATAGCTCACCATCATCAACAAAGCATTCTTTGACATTGCCTTTCTTGCTTTGACTATATGAACCTTTGTCCACAAAGTAAGGTCTGCGTTTTTTAATATAAGATATACATAAATAGTAACAGCACCTGTTTAAAGACAATGTCTTTTTTTAATATGCTGTCTAGGTTGGTCATAGATTTTCTTCCAAGCAGCAAGTGTCTTTTGATTTCATGGCCTCAGTCATCATCTGCAGTGATTTTGGAGCCCAAGAAAATAAAGTCTGTCACTGTTTCCTTTGTTTCGCCATTTATTTGCCATGAAGTAATGGATCAGATGCCAATATGTTAGTTTTTTGAATGTTGTGTCTTAAGCCACCTTTTTCACTCTCCTCTTTTACTTTCATCAAGAGGCTCTTCAGTTTTGCTTTCTGCCATAACGGTGGTGTCATCTGTATATCTGAGGTTATTGATATTTCTCCTGGCAATCTTGATTCCAGCTTGTGCTTCATCTAGCCCAGCATTTCTCATGATGCACTCTGGATATAATTTAAATAAGCGGGGTGAAAATATAAAGCCTTGACATACTCCTTTCTCGATTTGGTACCAGTCTGTTGTTCCATGTCTGGTTCTAATTGTTGCTTCTTGACCTGCATACAGATTTCTCAGCAGGCAGGTTAGGTGGTCTGGTATTCACATCTTTTTAAGAATTTTTTACAGTTTGTTGTGATCCATACAGTCAAAGACTTCAGAATAGTCAATAAAGCAGGTGTTTTTTTCTGGAATTCTCTTGCTTTTTCTATGAACCAACAGATGTTGGCAATTTGATCTCTGGTTCCTCTGCTATTTTTCAATCTAGCTTGAACATCTGGAAGTTCTTGGTTGGTGTACTGCTGAAGCCTCATTTGGAGAATTTTGAGCATTACTTTTCTAGCATGTGAGATGAGTGCAAAAAAAGAGCAAGACGGAAGAGTAGAAGGACATGTGCTCATCTTCTCCTGCAAGAAATCCCCAATTGCAACTTGTCGCTGAAAAACCAACAACAGAAAAATGTTGGATTCCCACCAAAAAAAAAAGACACCCCACATCCAAGGGCAAAGAAGAAGCCCCAGCAAGATGGTAGGGCTGGTGAAATCACATTTAGAATCAAACTCCATACCTTCCAGAGATGCTTGGAGAGCTCAAACATAACCATGTGTGCACCAGGACCCAGAGACCCCACAGAGACTGAGCCAGACCTGCCTTTGAGTATTTCAGTGTCTCCTGCGGAGGTACAGGTCAGCAATGGCCCGCCTCAGGGGCAGGGGCTCTGGGTGTGAGAGATTTGGGTCATACACCGTGTGGCATAAGCCCTTTTGAGGAGGTCACCATTAGCTCCAACACAGACCTGTGGAGCTGAAGACCCACAAACTGCACAACAATCATACCAAATAAATCCTCACACTGTTAAGAAAGTTCTAGGACCCACAACAAAGGGGTCTAGCAAAGGGATTGGATCTGGCAAAGGGACTGTGAGTCCCCAGGGAATTTGACTTTGGGGGCCAGTGGGATTTGATTACAGAACTTACACAGGACTGGTAAAACAGGCACTTGAAAGTCACAAACAAAATCTTGTGAGTTTATTTTTGTTTATGGTGTTAGAAAGTGTTCTATTTTCATTCTTTTACAAGTGGTTGACCAGTTTTCCAAGCATCATTTGTTAAAGAGGTTGTCTTTTTTCCATTTTATATTCTTGCCTCCTTTGTCGAAGATAAGGTGTCCATAGGCTCGTGGATTTATCTCAGGCTTTCTATTTTCTTCCATTTAGCTATATTTCTGTCTTTGTGCCAGTACCATACTGTCTTGATGACTGTGGCTTTGTAGAGTTCTCTTGCTCACATTATTTTTGTGTCTTGTTATTCTCTTGTGAATGTTTTTGAACAAGTCTTTGGCCTGAATTCTATTTCTTTGTAGTATAGCCTGAAGTCAGGCAGGTTGATTCTTTCAGTTCCATTCTTCTTTCTCAAGACTACTTTGGCTATTCGAGGTTTTTTGTATTTCCATACAAATTGTGAAATTATTTGTTCTAGTTCTGTGAAAAATACTGTTGGTAACTTGATAGGGATTGCATTGAATCTATAGATTGCTTTGGGTAGTATAGTCATTTTGACAATATTGATTATTCCAATCCATGAACACAGTATATTTCTCCATCTGTTTGTGTCCTCTTTGATTTCTTTCATCAGTGTTTTATAGTTTTCTATGTATAGGTCTTTTATTTGTTTAGGTAGATATACTCCTAAGTATTTTATTCTTTTATGTTGCAATGGTGAATGGTATTGTTTCTTTAATTTCTCTTTCTGTTTTCTCATTGTTAGTGTATAGGAATGCAAGGGATTTCTCAAAATGGATTAAAGATCTAAATGTAAGACCAGAAACTATAAAACTCCTAGAGGAGAACATAGGCAAAACACTCTCCGACAAAAGTCACAGCAAGATCCTCTATGACCCACCTCCAAGAATATTGGAAATAAAAGCAAAAATAAACAAATGGGACCTAATGAAACTTAAGAGCTTTTGCACAACAAAGGAAACTATAAGCAAGGTGAAAAGACAGCCCTCAGATTGGGAGAAAATAATAGCAAACGAAGCAACAGACAAAGGATTACTCTCAAAAATATACAAGCAACTTCTGAAGCTCAATTCCAGAAAAATAAATGACCCAAGCAAAAAATGGGCCAAAGAACTAAACAGACATTTCTCCAAAGAAGACATACAGATGGCTAACAAACACATGAAAAGATGCTCAACATCACTCATTATCAGAGAAATGCAAATCAAAACCACAATGAGGTACCATTACACACCAGTCAGGATGGCTGTTATCCAAAAGTCTACAAGCAATAAATGCTGGCGAGGGTGTGGAGAAAAGGGAACCCTCTTACATGGTTGGTGGGAATGCAAACTAGTACAGCCGCTATGGAGAACAGTGTGGAGATTTCTTAAAACCTGGAAATAGAACTGCCATATGACTCAGCAATCCCACTTCTGGGCATACACACTGAGGAATCCAGATCTGAAAGAGACATGTGCACCCCAATGTTCATCGCAGCACTGTTTATAATAGCCAGGACATGGAAGCATCCCAGATGTCACCAACAGACAAATGGATAAAGAAACTCTGGTACGTATACACCATGGAATATTACTCAGCCGTTAAAAAGAATTCATTTGAATCAGTTCTAATGAGATGGATGAAACTGGAACCCATTATATAGAGTGAAGTAAGCCAGAAAGATAAAGACCAATAAAGTATACTAAAGCATATGTATGGAATTTAGAAAGTTCTCTTTGCTCCTTCTAAAGTTTATGAGAGCAGATTACATGGAAGTTATTAGTCTCTGTTGGTTTTCCTACAAAATTATGATCTATTTACATGCAGCAATTTTTTACAAAATCCTTATTATAAACCAGAGTTCCTGAAACAATAGTATTCTCAGAAAGTTTGTAAGAGATAGTGAATGAAAAGAGGTATGAACGACAGATATAAGCATCAAAATGGTGCTTAATGATACTTGGCTCAGCTCACCCATGAAGGTCTAGAGCTTACCTTAGCCTGCACCCTGAAGAGAGAAGTAGGTATGGAGCAGTACAGAGTAGAAAGGAAACAGAAAATCATCAACTAAGAGCAGACAAATCCTGACATAGGTTTCGTCAAGTACAGTTAGAAGGACAAAGCACCTGGGTTTACAGTATATAGAGTAATCCAGCTCTTTACCATGTAGCACAGGCTAATCTCCCTCATACCATCCCCAATGGAAGTTGCATCAGTCTGTCACTGTGATTTCATACTACATTTATTTTCATACTACATTCTCTCTGCTAAACACAAGCATGATATTATGCATTTTAAAATATGTATTTTAATAGTATAATAATTATAAATTCACACAGCTTTAAGAATAATTAGCCTCCAACTAATAAAAATAAATGAAAAAAAAAAAAAAAAGAATTCAGCTTCATCTATTCCCCCATCCCCAGAGAATCAAACTTTCAAAAATCTTAGAATGTCTTATGTCAGAGGGTTAGTGATGAAAATTCATATAATATTTATAAAAAGCAGTAAGTTGTTACAAAGTGTCCTTGTGTTACTTTAAACAGACTTCATTGCAATATAACTTACAGAAGTAAGATGCATCAGTTTTAAATATACTAATTTATTTTATTTATATAAATTAAATGGATTTGGTCAAAGGTATAAACCTACGTAATCAAGAAATATTGTCTAGTTTTCAGTGTACCCTATTATAAATAGAATTGCTTTAAGTCCATTTCTAGATTGCTCATTACCAGTGTACAGAAATAAAATTATTTCTTTCATTTTGCTATATCAGGACTTGTTTTTTTTCCCCAGAATGTGGTCTATCCTGCTTAATGTTCCAGTGCGTGCTTGAAAATAATATATCTCCTGCTGCTGTTGAATGGAATGCTAAACATTTATCAATCAAATCCTGTTAACTGACAGTGCAGATCAAATATTCTTTTACTCTTAATTTTTGCATTATTTCTATCAATTTCTAAGACAGGAATGCTGAGGCTCCAATAATTGTTCAGTATTCTATTTTTCCTTTTCCTTCTTCATGTATTTTCAAACAACCATTACTAAGTATCTATTTATCTAGGATTTTTATGTAATGATAAAATCACCCTTTATCATTATGAAGTATGTCTATCTCTAGTAATACCCTTGCCATGAAATCTAACTTGTCTTATATTTATGTAGCAGTTCCAGCTTTCTTAAGATTAGTGTTGACATGGTTTTTCTTTTTCCATCCTTTTAACTCATCTGTGTTTTTATATTTAAATAAACTTTTGCTTAAAGTATATAATTATGTCTAGACATTTATCAACTCATGCTTTGCTGCTTTCTAATTAGAGAGTTTGTATCATTTACAAGATCACTTAATATGGCTGATTTAAATCTACCCTCTTGCTACTGATTTTCTGTATTTTATATTTGCTCTTTGTTCCTTTCCCCCTCTTTTCTGCTGTTTTTTAATCACTTGAGTGTTATTTAGCACTTTGTTTAACATCTACTCTTGACTTATTTGCCAAGCTTTTTCTTTTAATATTTTTAGGTTTCTCTAGGGTTTAGAGTGGGCATTTTTCACTTATCTTGGTTGGAGGGAAAGAATATGTTTATTGTCTTGACTATGGTGATGGTTTCATAGTGTATACATTTATGTATAAAGCTATCAAACTATAACCTTAAAATGTTTCATTTATTTCATGTAACATACACCTTACTAAATCTTATAGTTTAATACAGTTATAAGTCTATCACATGGTGATAAGTGTTATGCTAGAAAAAATTATGCCTAACATAATAATATCTATATTACCTATATACTAAGTAACATTCCTGAGTTTCTATCCTGAGAAATTGGAACACATTTTTAATATTCAAGCTAAATCTCTGAAGCAATGCAAATAATTTCTGAGACACTGCTGCCTCTAACTATCATAACCAAAGGGGAAATCTGGAAAAAATAACCATAAATTCACAATCTAAAGGAACCGAAAAATTAAACATTCACCTGTGAACAGTCCATACCCAAATTTGTTTTCTTATCTACAATTAGATTAATCTGTTCCATTTTCCCCTTATTTTGCCTCAGTTATGCTATAAAATATAAGTTAGCTTTTTTTTTAATTTTTCTTTAAAGGACATAGAGTAAATAGTTTGGAACTTGAAGATCACATACATCTTGTCTCATATTTTTTTAAATAGGGCTTTAGAAATGTGAAAACAATCCTTACCTTGAGGGCTGAATAGAAATGAGCTGCAGGGCATAGTTTGCAAATACCTGCTTTATAATAAATTTTTTATTTATGTTCTTTGGGACCTCATCAATTGCTATGGACCATAAGCACTCCAAAGGCAGACATACAATAATTGGGCAAGGTAATATAAACTCTGCGTGCTTCCTTCTTACATTTCTCCCAAGCATATATGAGCTAATTATTCAAAAATTTTTGCACCTACTCAGGTGGCAGACAGTTAGAACTGACACATTGACATTTTACAGGCTTACTTGAGTTCTAGGTTTGGTTTCTATGTATTTGTAAGTTAATGGAAAACTTGAGAAACCCTGAACTAAGCTAAAAAAAGTCAGCCATTTTGTATATGCAGACATATTGTAAGCTAAATGGAAACATTTGATTAGCATAGTGTTTTTAATAAATTAAAATCCATAATTTCCCAAATAAATGTCAAAATAAATGAGGTACAATGAGTCCTTTTTTTTTTTTTTTTTTTTTTTTTTGGAAAAGACATAATGCTTTAAATTTTGCATTAAGGGTATATTTGGAAAGGCTGACAAAAATGTGCAAAACATTTATTCCTATAGTGCACAAGTAGTTTTAAAACTGTCTCACCCAGCCTCATTTGATTTGGGTGAATGTGTCAGTGTTATTATTCAGCAGATGTTTATTGAACATTTAACCTGTCTACTTAGAAGAGAATGGAAAACAAGACAGGCATGGGTCTTACCATGAGGGAGTCTTTTCTCTACAATACTGAGCGGTGATAACCAAGATACAAAAATCAAAATAATTACAGACTGTTAAAAGTAAAGGAAATAAATACGACAACCTCACACAGATAGAGTAATGTCCGATATGAAAACAAGGAGGTAAAGTTGGAAGAAAAGGTAAACTTTGAGGACATAACCCTAACCCCAAGAGGACAGCCAGTGAAAAGGCATCAAATGGAAGCAATGTGTTTAAGAAATTACTAAGAGGTCAGTTATCTGAGGTGAATGTCTATGAACACGAGGCATGAAATAAGACTGATGAGGTAATAACTCTCACACTGCTACCTCTAGACAAGACTGGATGAGGAAACAGTGAAAGCAAAAGGGTCAGCAGAGACTCAATATGACCCATTTCCCTTAAGGAAGCTATTCCTCAGATGAGAGCCAACAGTGGTTTAGAGTAGGATAGTGGCAGAGGGATGAGAAGGAATAAATGGACACACAGACCTGGGGCAAAGGGAAGATTAATACTATAGTCCATTTGTAAAACTGTAGCAATGATCCAACAGAGAGACTACTGAGGCAAAAACAAGAAGAAATAAAGATTCAAAGTGCTTTAGAGTTTAAATGACACAATTTAATTAGCATATGGGTTCCCTGGTGGCTCAGACGTTAAAGAATCCTCCTGCAGTGTGGGAGACCTGGGTTCAATCCCTGGGTTGGGGAGATACCCTGGAGAAGGGCATGGCAACCCACTCCAGTGTTCTTGCCTGGAGAATGCCTATGGACAAAGGAGTCTGGAAGGCTACACAGTCCATGGGGTCACAAAGAGTTGGATATGCGTATATTTCTAGAAGAATAAAGAAGAGGGAGAAAGTTCTTTAAACTCATACAAAATTTAGAAGTGGAGTTTAAAACAAATCGTAAACTCATCCCCTTATTAAAGTTTTCACTCATCAAATTTAAGTATTTGCCACATAACAGGCCATATGCCAGATCCTGAGAATATAGAGATATATGTTTTTGATATCTATGAGCTTACATTTCTGTGAAATTGTTTAGTATTTTCCATGTATATTTTCTGCTGTATATTAACCAAGTCAAGGAAAGAGATGTTTTAAAAGTGAGCAAGGACTCTTCCTCTTCTTCCTCTTCCACTTCCTTTCCTTTCTTGAATTAATCACTTGTCCAACTGCTAAGCGAAGCAGAGCACAGTATATCTATCTACACTAGGGCTGGGGACGCCATGGGGGCCCAGTGCTAGGATGTTGGAATTTTGAGCAGGATGACAGAGACATCTACCTAAGAGTCAGAGAGGAGCTGGGCAGTGTGACGTGGCAAGTCAGAGCTAGAAGAGAGTGTCCATGCACTGGGGCGGTCCAGGCAGGGGGTCGGATCTTAAGCAAGATGAAGACGGAGTCTGCACTTGAGAGCATCTGGGTACACAGTATTGAAGTCCAAGTGTAGAAGGTAAAGCCACTGAGGCATCTACAAAGGGAACAGCCCTCTGTGTGGAGTCAGAGCCTAAGCAGAATAAGGATGGCATGCATTCGAGACCAGCTAGGGGGTATCTGAGAAGGGTAAGGAAGGATTCTATGTTTGGGGGCAGCCAGACAGAGAATTCAGAGTCCATAAGGAACAAGCAAGGCATTCAAATGAGTAGGCAGTCTGGTATGAGATTTCAGAGCCTGAGAAGAGTAGGGAAAGCATTTTCATAAGGCAGTAACAGCCCAATGTTGTGAGAGCCAAAGGGAGGTGAAACTAGCCAAAGCCTGGTTCAGATCGGGTTCGGAGGAGAAGTGGCCGTGAAGATGGGAGACGGGTTATATACATGGGAACTGCTTGACTAAATATATTAACGAACTAGGGCCAGGATTCTCATTCTCAGAGAAGAAATGGAAAGAAAAAAAAAAACTGAACTGAAACTTAAGGTACCAAATTAAAATTAGAAATGTCAGTATGAACACATGCCATACAATCTTTATAGAGAGATGCAAAATACATCTTAAAGGAAATATAACTTACCCCAAGCAAACTGTAGCTCAAGAAAGGAAGTGCACACAAAATTCATGTACCCATACCCACAGCTACACACACCTATACACACATACAATGCACACACATACATATACACAGAGCTCTAAGAACCTGAAAGTAGGAATACCCTGAAGGCAGAGAGCATATCTAGCATACTGATTGTGGCTTTTGAATATATTCTCCTCTAAAAGGAATTAGGGTTCCTTGGAGATACAGCTAATTCCACTGCTAGACCAGAGAAAGTATGAAATAGACTTGGAATCCACTGCTGTGCCAGACAGCAAACAAGTGCTTAGAGAAAGACAGTCATACCAAAAGAACACAGAAGCGAGTTTCCAGGGGTTTCCATTGGCCAGGTCAACAACCACGTGACTATCATTAAAAAAATTAAGCACAGGATTATAAATCACTTAATAAGATGTCATAAATCTATAGAGATATAAACAAAAATATATAAATCTAAAGTGTAAAAAGATATTTAAATAGTTTTGAAGTACCTCGCCACAAATTTCATATTGTTTTAAAAACAGTTAGAAACCAGGCAAATATTTCCTTAATCAATAATCAGGTAGTATTATTTTAAAAGGGAAAATCAAAATTACATGCCCATTTGGTAGACTGAAATAGTAATAGCAGAGTAACACTCCTTGTGATATTGCTCCCAAAGGTACATAACCTGAATCCAGTTATAAAGAAATATGATGAGAACAAAAACTGAAGGACATTCTGGAAAGAACAAATAAAATGGTCTGTAATCTTCAAAAGGGTCAAAGTCACCAAAGCCAGAGAAATGGTAAGAAACTATTCTAGACTGAAGGATAGTAAAGAAACTTTACAACTAAATGCAATATGTGATTCTAAACTGAATCTTTTGTCATGAAAGTGACTTTATTGAAATAACTGATGAAATTTGAATAGGATTTATGGGTTAGATGGCAGTGCTGAATCAATATAAATTTCCCCAATGAGTACTCTGGGATGGTAGAGCATCAGAAAATCAGTTCAATTGGCTCAGGAAGGAAATGTTCTTTTACAGTACTCACAACTTTTCTGTAAATTTGAGCATATTTCAAACATTTTTTTAAAAAATGGTACCAAATTCAGTGTTGTGGTTTTGATTTCAAATATGATCCCAACACTGCAAGTATACTATTTAAAATTTTTTAATTAAAAAGTGAAACAGCCTATTTTTATTTAAAAATGGTTTCTATGTTTACTCAGTTAATTCATTTATATTTATTTTACCTATTCATGCAGCAATTTAACAACTAGTCTGTATGGAGCAGTATGGGATGTTTGGACATTTATGTATATTTTTCATTTAGTAATTATAATATCCCTGCACATTATGAGTTATTATTCTAATCTGTACATGGAAATAATGCTCAGAGAGTTTATCTGACTAATGCCACATAAAATATAGGGGAACCTGAGTTTAAGTCAAAGCCTCAACAGTCAACACTTGACTCAATTAAAGACATTTAAAGACAAATCTGGAGAAAGCAATGGCACCCCACTCCAGTACTCTTGCCTGGAAAATCCCACGGACAGAGGAGCCAGGTAGGCTACAGTCCACGGGGTCGCGAAGAGGTGGACACGACTGAGTGACTTCACTTTCACTTTTCACTTTCATGCATTGGAGAAGGAAATGGTAACCCACTCCAGTGTTCTTGCCTGAAGAATCCCAGAGATGGCGGAGTCTGGTAGGCTGCCATCTATGGGGTCACACAGAGTTGGACACAACTGAAGTGACTTAGCAGCAGCAGCAGCAAAGACAAATAGTTTATCTTTTTCATTAAATTGCCAGTTAATTAATAATTGCTCAATTCAGTTGCTCAGTTGTGTCCGATTCTTTGTGACCCCATGGACTGCATCATGCCAGGCCTCCCTGTCCATGATCAACTCCCAAAGTTTACTCAAACTCATGTCCATTGAGTCGGTGATGCCGTCCAACCAGCTCATCCTCTGTCATCCCCTTCTCCTCCCAACTTCAATTTTTCCCAGAATCAGGGTCTTTTCAAATAACTTGTGGTGTTATATAAAAACACCTTAAAACTATGGTATCATTAATCTTCTTTACTCAGTATTAACTGTTTCACAGTAACTCCTAATGAAGAAATGTGATCAGAAAAAAAAAATACATAAACTGTTTATTATTATGTGAAAGTATACAATCTGAAAAGTCTACATACTTATGAGACCAACTTGATGACGTTGTGGAAAATGTAACAATCAGTTGAATTAAGTTGCTCAGTTGTGCCTGACTCTTTGTGACCCCATGGACTGCAGCACACCAGGCCTCCCTGCCCATTACCAACTCCTGGAGATTTCTCAAACTCATGTCCACTGAGTTGGTGATGCCATCCAACCATCTCATCTTCTGTCGTCCCCTTCTCCTCTTGCCTTCAATCTTTCCCAGCATCACGGTCTTTTCAAATGAATCAGCTCTTCGCATCAGGTGGCCAAAGTCTTGGATATGGAGACCATAAAAATGACCAGTGGTTGCAAAAGTTTGGTGGGGAGGGAAGAATGAATGGATGGGGCAAAAAGGATTTATACAGCAGTGAAACTACTCTGCATGATACTGATATCAGATATATGCTATTCATTTTCCAAATGTGTAAGATGTACAACACCCAGAGTGAACCCTAATGTAAACGATGGCCTTTGGGTGTTACTTTGTCAAGGTGGGTTCATAGACTTCCCTAATGTACCACTCTCATAGGGAACATTGATAATGGAGGAGACTATGTGTGGTGGTAGGGGGACAGGGATATGGGAAACCTCTGTACCTTCTACTCACTTTTACTGTGATCTTAAAACTTTTCTAAAATTAAGTCTATTAAAAGATTGTGATCAGAGACCCAACATAGACCTGATACTTCGGCCTCACATCTGCAGCTAACTGCTATAATCCTGAATAATCCTGAAATAATCCTGAAAACACTGCCAACATGAACCAGGCAAAGACACCTACAGAGACGAGAAGATTCCCAACAAACTCTCCAGAAAATTAGGGAAGTATCAAGGTCATACTGTGAACCAAAGGAGACTCAGTTACAACAGACAAATGTCCTTAATGACTTCTTTTCTCTCCTCTGAGCAAGAAATTATCATGATATCATTTTTTTTTTCAGGCAATAAAAGGGATTACTTGCCACTGAAAACATTAAGAAGATAAGAATGACTACATTTCCCAGGGAGTACATGCAGCAACATGCCTGAGCTAGAGCTCAAAGACAGCAGGAAGAGATGGAGAACCTGGGGATGAGGGTGAAGTGCAGCGTGGAGCTGTGAACAGATCCCTCCCTTGTTACCCACTGACATTCAGTAAAGTGGCAGGAGAGATTGCAGTGCTATTGTTGTGGGAGTTCCTGGGAAAGCTAAAAAGAGATAAAGAGTGGAACCAAACTGTTTGGGGGACAGAGGTTACAGGAAGTCAGTAAATTTGCACAAGGTGGGAAATTGTGTCTCCCTAAATCTCCAAAAGTCAGGAAAGTCTCTATAGTTCTTGGGTTGTATAAAAAGTGGCCCACATACATCATCAGATTGCCCTATCAACACATACCTGATTGAGGGTGAGGCCAGGGAATAAGCTGAAAGCAAAGCTTGCTCATTCAAATGTTCAGTTTTTCTAAATGTGCTTGAAGAATTGCTGAAATTTTCTTAACATGCCATTTGTGCAATGAAATTATTGATCATATGTGTATAATATTAATATGTGCATATTGCTAACATATCTGGAGAAGGAAATGGCAACCCACTCCAGTACTCTTGCTTGGAAAATCCCATGGACAGAGGAGCCTGGAAGGCTATAGGCCATGGGTCGCAAAGAGTCGGACATGACTGGGCAACTTCACTTAATTCACTTCACTCACTTCATACTTCATCACTGGAGAAGGAAATGGTAACCCACTCCAGTATTCTTGCCTGGAGAATCCCACAGACAGAGGAGCCTGGCAGGCCACGGTCCACAGGGTCGCAGTGAGTTGGACACGACTGAAGTGATTGAGCATGCACACTAACATATCTACACTATCACAAATATATACTCATTTTTTATATATGTAATGTACATCTACATGTAGGAGATATACACAGAGAACATAAAGTCTGATTTTATGATGAAATAGGTTCCACAACAAGGACTCAAAAGCTCTTAAAAAGGTGTATGCCACAGCATAAAACATAGATCTTCCCTCCTTCACTCTTTATAATACAATACAGTTTCTTAAATTAGGAATAATATCATCATTTCTTTGATTGAGGACTATATAAAGCTGGATAATCTATCTTTAAACAGGAGAATCACACTTACCGTGGTGGGTTTAGAGAAAAACTTTCATAAGAGACTGGCTAGGAGACAGCAGTGTCTCAACTCCTATCCCTCCTTCCTGGACTAGGGAGAGAATAATCAGTACTACTTAAATCATAAACATTGTTCCTTTTGTGGGAAAAGTATGGAAATATAGATTCCCATAAGTTTAATACATATGACAAAACTATATTCCATTGAAGTATTTGTATATATGAATTCTGTCACAAGTGGAAGTGAAGGTTAAGAAAATCCATGAAGAAAAACTTTAAAAAATATACCAGCAGGAAAATTGCTTTAAAATTAATTTTACCCTGTCACTAACTTCAACAAATAATTATTTTGTGTCAATCCAACACTGCACGCCAAGTAGCATGAAAAGTCTCTTTCCTAAGGAAGTGTTTTGATATGAGAATAAATTAAGAAGGACAGGGAGGAAAGGAGGGAGGGGACAAGGGAGGGAGGAACGCTAACTAAAGGAAAGAAGCTCTAGTTGATAATTTTAAAATTACTCTTTAACTTTGCTTTTATGGTACTTATAAATTATACGGTAAGTTTAAAATCAGAATTGTTATTAATTCAATAAACCTGGAAATTCTATAAGCTCACTAGGCAATGATATAAAAAAGAAATTTGAATTTTAAAAAAACACATTAGAAAATTGAAAACGCAGGTGGTGTGTTAAATAGTGGGTTAAGTAGGATTAGATTGAACAAGACTGAGTACAGAACTGAAGCACAAAGGAAGTCATTGCCCATATGTGTTCACCTCTACATGTGTAGTAATATCCATACAATCCAGGGAAGCCTGCATACTGGAAACATGTTATCTTTTAAATAACATAGGCACAAAAATCTTATTCCTTAATCAGAAAACAGACCAAACAAACAAAACTCCAACTTGGCACACTCTCTGATATCAAATCCATTTCATTCCCCTTGCCCTGCAGGCCCACAGAGCAATTTCCCCATGCAACAAGCCCATCACTGATATCTCTGTGACAGCAAGAGATATTAGAAGACTGTATAAATTCTAGTAATGGCAGATGAACAGTTATAAATCCCTGCTGAGTCACTATCTATGTCCATCTTATAGAGATGCAGAGACAAGGACCATGGCCAGTGACTGTGTTAAGTTTCTGGCTCCATTCAGTAATTCTACAAAAGGCAAACCCATCTTGTTTCGTGTACACAATATCAGAGGGTAAGAGAAAACTCTACCACAATAGGTATGCCTATACACACATAGAACCTAAATGTTAGCTGGTACATTTCCAGCCTTAAAAAGCAAGGTAAACTTACTGTGAAACTCTGTGCAGAAAAACTTAAGCCTCATCAAATTTCTGCTAAGCCCCGAGAATTAGCCCTGCATCGAACTTCTATAGTTTCACATATGTTTCTCTTTCACTTTATGCTTTTACATTCATCTCAAATACAGAGGTCTGCGAAGTTTACAAAAAGGACAGCAAATTTTACTAGCAAAGATAAAGTTTGGAGAAAGTGGGCCACTTGCCTTCTAAATACACAGATTCCTCTCTCATCTCTCTCTTTCCTACACCTTTCTCCCACTCAGGATTCAAAACAGAAATTCTTATCACCTAGAGCACAGACTCATGCTCTTCTCCATAAACCCCAGTATTATCCGACACTCAGGCTCACAGTGACTCAAATTCTATCTCAAATGAGCTTACCAAGAAATCACTACAGATGTAAAAGTTACACATACTTAGTACAAGTATAAAAATCTGTACATGCGTGACAACCATCAGGAATTTTAACTAACAGATCTCACAAAGTGCTGAGCAGAGTCAGGAAAGAAGTTTAACTCATGATTTCTGTCTCCTGTGAGTTTACTGACAAAAGTGGCCTGAAATTTGGTGACCTTCTCTTCTCAATTTATTCCTTTTGGAAGCTAAATTTACTCAGCTTTTTATTTCCAGAAACACTGAAGATTAATAATCTAAGACCATTCTCTCTGGACAACATATGTTTATCAATACTGTTAACACCTGGCTGAGTGCACATGGCATTAAAGGAAAACCTATAATAGCCATGATGTTCAGATAGTTTCTTTGACATTCAGTAGTCATAATGTTAGTCACTCAGTTGTGTCCAACTCTTTGCAACACCATGGGCTGTAGCCCACCAGGCTAGCCATGGAATTCGTGCAAGAATACTGGAGTGGGTAGCCATTCCCTTCTCCAGGAGATCTTCCCCACTCAGGGATCAAACCTGGTTTCTCCTGCATTGCAAGCAGATTTCTTTACCATCTAAGCCACCAGGGAAGCCCTTCTTTGGCATTCAAGTGTTTATAAAATGTGGTTCCAATTCATCTCTCAGCAATGACCACCAAATAAAAGTAGTGTCACATTAGAGGGTGATCACCGTTACCTTGTAATCATACTTTCATGAGATTGTTCTAGAGTAATACTACTGTCCTCTCTCTGCCCTATCCCTAGCCTCTAATCCAAAATGTTAAATTTGGAGGAAGAAATGGAGTATACCTTACATGCAACTAAGAGCCCCTCTGTTTTTCCACTCTCCTCAGTCTGGTTGGTGCAAACAGCCTGTTCCAGAAAAGACCAACTGAAATTATCCAGTCATACAATGGTTGGAGTATGTTTAGAAGAGAAGTAAAGCAACAAGAAGGCAGCTGTTAGTGCTGTCTAAAACTACATCCTCCAAGGGCTTCATATGTGTAAAGCAGATACTGTTACACTTCTTTCTCTCCCTCTCATGACCCTGTTCTTATTTACTGATGTGTTCAAAACTCTGGGAATCAGTAGAATATGAAGACAAGACTTACTGCTCTCTCCAAAATGCCAGCATGTTATAATGTAGATTTATTTTTAAAAAATATAATTTACTGTGACTGTCATCACTGAGCTGATGTCTGGTCCTAAGCACCCAAGAATTTTCAAAGTCTACAGGCTCAGTATATATAATTTATTTACAAACCAGACTAACTTCATATGCTTTCCAAGCACAGACTGCTCCTCTATTGGATATTCGCCATGTTTAGTCATCCAGAGTATTCAGATCCATTTTGTGTTTAGAGAATTTCCTAAATTCTAAGTTTGGAGGATAGTAAGCTCTTCTTTGGGGGTAGTAGGCTGATAAAGGTCCCTATAGTCAAAGCTATGGTTTCTTCAATAGTCATGTATAGATATGAGAACTGGGCCAAAAAGAAGGCTGACTGCTGAAGAACTGATGCTTGTTTTTGAGTTGTGGTGCTAGGGAAGACTCTTGAGAATCCCTTGGACTGCAAGGAGACTAAACCAGTCATTCCTAAAGGAAATCAATCTTGAATATTCATTGAAAGGACTGATGGTGGAGCTGAAGCTCCAATACTTTGGCCACCTCATGTGAAGAGCCAACTCACTGGAAAAGGCTGATTCTGGGAAAGATTGAAGGTAAAAGAAGGGGGTGGCAGAGGATGAGATGGTTAGATAGCATCCCTGACTCAGTGGATATGAATTTGAGCAAACTCTAGGATACAGTGGAAGACAGAGGAATATGGCATGCTACAGCCCATGGGGTTTCAAAGAGTTGGACATGATTTGGCTACTGAACAACAACAACAACAAAGGCTCTTCATTGTTGAACCAATACCATCAGTCTCTAAGCCTGGTTCTTTAACTCTCCTGAAATGTTGTAACTTTTGCAATATCTTTTAATCAAGTCCTTTGTGACTTGAACTACAGTAGATTCTGTTAAATACATCAAAGAACCAGAAAAAATTCTAATTTTTTCCAGGTAGAGTTAGAGAGAACTACACTATCCCTGCCAGCTATAGCAGTATTCATTAACCTGAGGCTTTGTTCCTTATGTGCAGTCACTCAGCTGTGTCCAACTCTTTGAAGCTCCATGGACTGTAGCCCACTAGGCTCCTCTGCCCACAGAATTTTCCAGGCAAGAATACTGGAGTGGTGTGTCACTTGCTACTTCAGAGTTGCCCCTAATAATATCATTAAATTCAAGAGAGAAGCTTTTAACTAAAATTCAATATATGTCAGATGTTAATTTTACTTTTCAAGTCTTAGAAGAATTTCCCACCTTCAAAAAGTTCTGCAAACCCTTGTTTGTTATTCAAACTCTGAAAGCACAAACTGCCTACACAATGAGATTGTTCTTCCTGAATATAGATTGCTTTTCCGTGAGAATAGAGGGAGCTAATCTTATATTGAGTATGCACTATGGATTATACATTGAGATAAATGCTTTATGTATACTATGCCGTTTGACTTAACCATTTTAACTCCAAAAATAACATGAGTTTTCCATTTTTATTTTATAGGTAAAGAAAGCAAGGCTCACAGAAATTTACTTTTCCAATAATCACATAGGCAGGACTCACATGTCTATGTGATTTCAGCTATTTTCTTTCACTATACTGTATAATATAGATCTCATTTTTAGTTCCATCTTATAAAATACTGAGTACTGTGTCAGCCATAACATGTTGTATTTCAGGCAAAAGCCTCAGGGCAAGACGGTTCCCATGGAAACATGCACAGTAGAAAAGAAAAAAATACTGAAGCTTGAATGAACTCACACCTTGGAATAGGACAGGCCTGATTTGTAGGTCCTTAGCAGCTGGCTCCTAGGTGTACCACCTGACACATAACAGCTTCATTCATACAGAAGATTGTCTGCATTATTCTAACAATGGCCACTAGAGCAGTTTTTTCAGTGGCTAGCAGCAAGAAACCAGAATCAGAGCTAGATATTTGTAAGCCATAAACAGACCAGGAGGTCCCTTCTTCACATTCATTAAACTACTATTAGGGTTAGTATTGAGAATAGAGAATAATTGATGTTTGGAATTCTGATCATCAGTAGCAGAGGTCAGCCATTGAGTCTTAAAATAATAGCAGAATAAAATTTCTAAAAGTAGGGGAGACCTGGATAATCTTATTAAACTATTGAATTTGGTCTTTTCTCTTGGTGGAGGAGATAGAATATTTTATTTTTGAATATAGGTTTCTTATTTGGAAATGGTGAATTATCAGCATAACAATTGGTTATCACTGGTAATCTTTTTGAAAACAATCTTTGTGCTTTTTAAACAAACATGGACCTACTATATTGCTATT
Source organism: Muntiacus reevesi (assembly GCF_963930625.1). NCBI lineage: Eukaryota > Metazoa > Chordata > Mammalia > Artiodactyla > Cervidae > Muntiacus > Muntiacus reevesi. The sequence continues at coordinate 211,096,444 of NC_089249.1, forward strand.
GTATGTGAAATTTGAGAAGATTGTAGAGCCCCTTATGGGTAATATGTATGCTTCTAATGGGTTTTCACATAACTTTTAGATTTTCTAAGTATCTATTAAGTTTCCACATAGGTATAGGTGTCAAAATCCGGGAATCAAATTGAATGCTCAGTCATCATCACCTCAAACGGTTGCATAAAGGTAATATGGAAGCAGAGATATTTCTAACTTATTCTTATCATCCCACAATCAATATTACCTTTATACAAACAGGTCCCAATCATTGATTTTACACTGATAGCCTTTCCCCTCTACTTCTTTCTGTATTGTGATCTCTGCAAAATTTACCAACACAGATCGGTAATCTAAGACACATATGTGCCTCTTCTAGGTGTACACAATACTCTAATTTTATGCTGTATTAAATTATAAAAGTAATAATAGTGACAAATTCCAGAATATACACACAGAAATTATTTAGACCAGGGATCAGCAAACTTTGTTCATAGAAGTTCAGAAAAATACACGTATTAGGCTAAGCAAGCCATACAGTCACTGTCACAACTACTCAAGTTTGTTGCTGTACCTCAAAAGCAACCATGTACAATAAACAAATGAGTGTGGCCATGTTCCAATAAAAAGTCGCCAAGTAGATTTAGTCTGCGAGCCACAGTTTGCTGACCTCCAGTTTAGACACAATGTACAAGAACACTGCAGTTATTTAACGGTAATAATTAAAATCTAGAATGCTTTTGCTAGGAATGAAAGATTAAAATCAACAGTGCCAATGATTCCACACTTAAAGACCACCAAAACATAATCAATTAGACACAATCCCTAAGGGTCTAACATAGGTCAATAAAAGCTGCTCTACTAAAGTTATCCACATCTTCCTCTCTCCTGACTCCCCACTGCGACTTTACACCCCACTTCCCGACAAATTGAAGGGGAGCAAGGAATAAAAAAGGAGGAGACACATAACATAAATACAAACGCTTTCCACTTTATGGGAACTAAGTGTCAGTGGTGAGGAAAGTGTCCCTCTGGATACAGTAAGGAAGCACTTCCCATCTCTTCAAGTCAAGTTTCGTGGTAGGAATGTCCAGCTTGAAAGTGAAAGTTGCTCAGCCGTGTCCCACTCTTTGTGACCCCATGGAATACACAGTCCATGGAATGCTCCAGGCCAGAATACTGGAATGGGTAGCCTATCCCTTCTCCAGCAGATCTTCCTGACTCAGGAATCAAACCGGAATCTCCTGCATTGCAGGCAGATTCTTTACCAGATGAGCTACCACGGTCAAGCTTAAGCCCTCATCAACATCTGAGGTGCTAAGAAGAAAGGAAGATGATCACTTCATCCCTGGCTGGATAACTCATGTGCTGTAGAATCCTGAATTCCACCCTGTGATATTAATGCAATTAGAGGGAGGTTGACCATAGGGAGATAGTTCTTGACATATAACCCTTGCAATTTGAGGAAGTATGTAAACATTGAGGGCTTCCTCGTAGATCAGCTGGTAAACAGTGAGCTCAGTATACGTTTCTAGTTTATAAGTTTCTAGGACTTGAAACTTCTTGGAAATGCCTGGATTAAAAAATGAATAAAGGAAACAATTATAACATTCTTGTAAAAAAATACAATCCTCCTCCCCATCTCAATCTTAATTATTGGAAGCCTTCCCTCAAAACCTGCAGAAAATTAACTTGGCACTTTTCTAAAATGGGCACAAACTTCAGAAGAGGCAGTAAGCACTAGAAAACCCCAAAACCATCAAGTCTACTGTGTAGACAATTTACCCAAGAATGACTTGGACATATACCACTAGTGAGATTGAAGGAGAATAAGCCAATAGCCTCTGAAATATTCCTCAGTAATGAAAGGGAATTGGATGAAATGGAACACTATTCCCAAGGAAACTCACAAACTTCCTACACAAAATCAATCACACTGATGGAGGTAGAACCCATCAGCAGAAGACAAACTCTGACAAATTGATACTTCTCCATGATCAATGGTACTAGTGGTAAAGAATCCACCTGCAAATGCAGGAGAGACAGGATACTTGGGTTCAATCCCTGGGTTGAGAAGATTCCCTGGAGTAGGAAATGGCAACCTGCTCCAGTATTCTTGCCTGGAAGATTCCATGGACAGAGGAACCTGGCAGGCTACAGTCCATGGGGTCGCAAAGAGTCAGACATGACTGAGTACACACACGCAGGCATGATCAATACAAACTTGTTTATAATAAGAACAATATTTTCTCAAGTCTGTGTGACTCCAAATCTGGTAATAGTTGAAACATGAGAGATGCATTCACCATAGGTTTCATGCTTTCCCTCTCAACTTTAAGCAGAGATACAACTCAAGCCTATGATCAAGAAAAGAAGGAAGATAAACCTAAATTCAAATTGAGAAATCTCATAATGATTTAGAGTTTTATTAATTAAAGAAGAAATAAAAATTCTTCTGTTAAGGGATGTGAAGTGCATGCTAATTTGCTTGTCATGTTTGACTCTTCGCGAGCCAATGGACTGTAGCCCACCAGGCTCCTCTGTCCATGGGATTATCCAGGCAAGAATACTGGAGTGGGTTGCCATACCCTCCTCCAGCGGAATTTTCCCAACCCAGGGATTGAACTCGCATCTCTCATGTCTCCTGCATTAGCAGGTGGGTTCTTCACTAATAGCACCACCTGGGAAGCCCCTAAGGAATGTGAAGGGGCATAGTTTTTATGTCATGCTTAGAAATTAAAAAATTAATATATTTCATATTTATTCATAAAAGACCAACTCAGTATATAACCCACAGAATGATAGTCAGTTAACTGGAATATTCAAACCAATTATAAGATGATCTACAGAATATTTGTCTCAAAACAGGAAAAATTTCAGCTATAGTGAACATTTATACACACACACACACATATATACATATATTTTATAGAGACAACCAGCCTAGAGTGTGGATCCCCATAATGTACACTTCTTTAGTGTGTTCCTTCAAGAAAGGAAGAAAATTGTGAATATATTGCTTTTCCACCCATTTATTATGAATTCTAGAACATCTAGGAGGAATTTCCCTGAAAATATTCATTTATGTATGTCATCTAAAACTCAGATAAGAGTCAAGGAGCAGTCATTGGGATCTAAACATGCTTGAAGTAGCACTGCATTTTCAAACAATAGAAAAAGCTTATTCTGTGACTATATAACAAAGGCCATGATAGCATCATCATATACCAAGGTGATGGTATATCATAGCCATTGGTTAGTCGCTATTCGATAGTTCACAGTAAAGTTTCTTCAGTTATTATAGGATCAGTTACTCAATATGAGAGCAGTAAAAAAAAAAAAAAAAAAAAAAAAACCAGACCTTTTAAGCACCATGTGAGTATTAAGTACCTTGCCTTATAAAATCCTTTAACCAAACAGTTCTGCTTTTATGAACAAAGTTAATTTCAAACACGGCAATTTACTGCCCTTAGAACATGACATAAAATTATATATGGTACCTAGCAAGGAAATGAAAGATTTTATAACACAATTTTATTCTTTCTATTAGTCAAGGGAATAATTTTAACATACAGTATTATGCTGAAGGCATCTAAGAAAAAAATAATCCTATGGTAAAGAATGAGAGGTATATAAAAGCAAAAATACAATCTTTCTTTTCAACAACTCATTACTGTATGAATCTATGACAACTATGGGTATTCTAGAGATTTGAGCAAAGATATAAGCCTGGGTTGCAAGAGAAGAATAAAGAACATAATATATTGGGTAATCTAACAAATGAACATCTTCTGAATACTTAGCAGAGATACACAGAATACAAAGCAAGGGGAAAAAAAAGCAAACAGCTTTAGATACAAATGTGATGCCACACAATACAAAAACATTGCAATGATAATATATGGCTACTAGCACAAAGCTTCCAATTAAATGTGATGGATCAAACTTCTGTTTATAAAACTATTTATTTAAAAGATATAAAGTCATATGAACCAAAGGAAGAAGAATGAGGACAAAATGGCAGCAAGTTAAAGGTATCAAAAAAATGATAGCAGACTTGCCTGCTGGTACGGTGTATAAGAATCTGCCTGCCAGTGCAGGGGACACGGATGCAATTATTGGTTGGAAAGATTCCACATGCCATGGAGCAACTAAGCCTCAACTACTGAGCCTGCATGCTGCAACAAACCCCGTGTGCCTAGAGTCTGTGCTCCACAACAAGAGAAGACACCATGAAGAGAAGTCCGTGCACTGCAACAAAGAGTAGTCCCTGCTCGCAGCAACTAGAGAAAGCCCGCATGCATAAAAGACTCAGCTGAGTAAAAAATAAATACATAAATAATAAAACATTAAAATATAATCTGTAGTTTCTTTAAAAAAAAGATGGCAGCTTAAAGTTTTAGAAAATAGGAAGAAGAAAAGCTAGAGATAACTGGTTTATCATAATAGAAAAAAATATATATATATATATTAAATTGCTTGCAGATCAGTAAGCCAATCAGAAACAAACTCACAGCCACAGCATCATTCAGGGACTGGACACTCCTGAACCTCTGAAGAAAAGGTGTGAGTCTTGTCTCAAAGCAGAATTTCTTGAAAACCTATATACATATAAGCATCATAACATTTTTTTTTCCCCAACTCCACCCAGCACAGGACTACTTATCATCCATCATGGCAGACACTTGGAAACTCAATCTATGAAAGTTAGATTTAGGAACTTTCTGGACGTGGAGATACTAAACACAGCTTAGTGTGAAGCAGTTATACTAAAATATGAGGATTCATTATAAACCTCGACAGTGAAGTGGGAAATGTTCCAATCCCCTGTGTATGTGTGCGCTTAGTTGCCCAGTGTGTCAGACTTTTTGTGACCCCACAGATTGTAGCCAGCCAGCTCCTCTGTCTGCACCGTTCTCCAGGAAGGAATACTGGAGCGGGTTGCCATTCCCTTCTCAGGATCTTCCCAACCCAGGGATCAAATTCAGGTCTCCTGCATTGCAGCTGGATTCTTTACCAGTAGAGCTACCAGGGAAACCCTCCAATTCCCAAGGCAACTCCCCAAACAGATTTATCTCCCAGGCTGGAAAATGAAATATTTCTAAAATATCTGACTGACCCACAATAAAATTAAAAAATTAAAATTAGTGTGATTATGTCAGGACCTGTCATTACAAATTGTATCTTGTCCACTGTGGTCCAACCTATTTTGTGGACAGAAATGTTGACTGTGATTTGATTTGTTAAAGGAGAAGTGACAAGAGGTAGCACTCTCCAGTAGAAGCAAAGTCATTTCCTAATTTAACATATTTCTTTTTCCTTTGTTGGGATATCTGGCAGACCTATCAGCCTAGATACCACAGTAAAGACAACCCTGAGCAGCCACACAAGAGCAGCTTTGGACAAGTGGCATGGGTAAAATAAGGATACGACTTGCAAAAACAAAAAGAAAATGAACAGCAACCAAAAAAAAAAAAAAACCCCACAAACCCACACCAACTCACAATATCTCAGAATCTAATGATAAAATTAAAGACATAAAAATTTTCCAGAGAGGTAATAGCTATCACACTAATAATTAGTTTTGTGAAAGGCATCTGATTATTCAGCTAACTGTAATACTGAAAGCTAGAAGACAGTGAATCAATGCTTTGAAAACCTTGGTGGAAAATTATTTCCAAATTTGAGGTCTATATTCAGCCAAATTATCCATAAAACATGAGAGAGAGATACAGTTTTGGATAATATCTCAGAAAAACCATATGAACCATGAACAGCTTCTAGAAGATGAATTCCATCAAAATAACATAAAAATAGGAAAAAAGAGAAAGACATGGTGGTGTACAATTAAGAATTTGACCTTTTTCTCTGGTTCCTGAAAGGGAGACTAAATCCTTGGAATGTTTCAAGTATTATGAATGCCTATGTTAATCATGAACATAACCATGATCATACATCAATTTATGCTAATGAGATGTAATCAGAGTTGAGACTTTGAGACAGCCCAAACTCCAGGAAGGGAAAGGGTACTGGAAAGTGAATTCAATCATGTGGTCAGTGATTCAATCAATTATGTCTACATAATAAAACCAGAAAAAAGCACTCTGTACAGCAAAGCTCCCTGGAACACTTGGATGTGCTTGAACAGTGATGAACAATGATTCCCATGAAATCCCATGGGATGAGGGCATGGAAGCTCTAGGTTTGGGGCTCACCCAAATCTTGCTCATTTTATCCCCTATAATTAACATTAGGTTGTTAACAAAAAGGACTTTACTGAGTTCTGTGATTCATCCTAGCAAATCATTTAATCTGAGGGTATCCTGGGAACCCCTGAATCTGTAGACAGTTGCAAGTGACCTGGGGACCCCAAAAGTACAACTGGTATCGGAAGTGAGGGCAGTTGGGCACCATGTCCTTTAATTTGGGGTGGGGGGGGGTCTTTGTTAATTTTGAGGAGTTATCAGAATAGTATTATAGTATAGCATTTTGTGTCACAATGGTACCAAGGCTGTTGCTCCAGAGTCATAGCCCTACCCCTCTCTTAAAAGGAAACCAATTACTCTAAGATTCATGAGGAAGCTGCAAAGAGAGTAAAACAAGAACTGGTTAGAGTCAACAGGGCCTAAGACGGCAGACCTTGAACTTCATTAGATGTTCACTGAAATACATTGGCATGCCAGATGACACATCCACCAGCATCACAAGAGTTGACAATTGCCACAACTGGAAAAGTCCATACAGGGACTCACAAGAAGAGTTGCATCAGTTCCAGGAGATCAAATCAGTCAATCCAAAAGGAAATCAACCCCGAATAATCATTGGACGGATTGATGCTGAAGCTGAATCTCCAATACTTTGGCCACCTGATGCGAACAGCTGACTCACTGGAAAAGACTTTGATGCTGGGAAAGATTGAAGGCAAAAGGAAAAGAGAGCAGCAGAGGATGAGATGGTTAGACAGAATCATTGATTCAATGTACATGAATTTGAGCAAACTCTGGAAGATAGTTTGGAGATAGAAGGACAGGGAAGTCTGGTATGCTGCAGTTCATGGAGTCGCAGAGTTGGACACGGCTTAGCAACTGAACAACAATCAGTTCCAGGTTCCAACCATGCCTCTGTTCTCAGATAACTCATGAATAGTCCTCCTACTCTTTCCCATCCGCTCCCTTTTACCAGATTGTGCTATCATTGGGTTTCTCTGCCTGAATTGGGTTGAGAATTTGATCTACTTCCCACTTCTCCATCCTTTGGCCACTGAATTAAAGTCTGTGCTGTTCCAGTCTCAGTTTTTATCACTGGCTGCATAAATCTGACCAGAAAGAAAGGCTCCCTGGCTGAGACAAAAGGGTCTTGGCCTGGACCGCAGTGCTGGTCTAGTCAACCAATTACAATTCCTTGTAACAAGAATACAAGAAATCCAATAAGTGTAAGAGACAATTAGATAAACCCAAGGTTGCTAACGTGAGGAAGTTCCAGGATCAGTAGCTTGAAGGTTTAAAAAGAAACCATTCCAGAGCAAAGGATGGAGGAGGGCTCCTAGAAAAACTAAACTGATAGATGACCTGATAGTTTGGATCATATACAGAGGATATTTTTGATTCCCTGGTAGATTGTGATTGAATTGTTGAAAGTTACATTAAAAAAGAGCAAATAATAAAAAATAATTATTTACTACAGGTATATCATAAAATTATAGGGAATCAAAAGCATAATATATTGTGTGTCTCAGCTCTAAATGATAAAGGCATTAAATTTAATCATCTCCCAATCTGTTTTAGAAATATGGATAGTAAAGATTTGATATGAGGAAAATAAGTGCCTATCTACCTCTTTTTAAGTCAATATGTATTGTCGAAAATTTAAAATTTGGTACTATAAAGCAAAATATCTAGATATATGAAGGTACAAACCATAAATAGTGAGTAAAAGAGTAGGTAATACATTAAGTCAAGGATGATTTTAGAGCCTGGGTCTCAGTAAACATTCATACTGGGAATTGAGAACTTATAAGTTTTCCATTTAGAAAAGCAACAAGTTATAAGTATAATAAATATTATGTGGCATATCCAGTGGAGATTTTGGAAGCACACTATAACATCTATATTCATACTTCTTAAGAAAACCATTTGAATGTTCACAGTTCATGGACTACTAAATATATATATACATATGGTTTCCTGAAACTTTAGACAAAATATGGAATTCATTTTTAAATATCTTTTGTTTTTCTAAGTTTTTTGAAAAGTAGAATTGTAGAGAAGAATTTCTTACCTGTTTGAAACTTCAATTTTAAAAATTATGTATATCCTATTATTTGCTAATATACAGATCTTAAAAGATAAATAAAGAGTAAATAATGATATTAGAAAAAATGGAACTGGTTTGGCCTCTCATTTTCAGATAAACATGCAGGCTTATAAAATAGAGTTGGTGAAGAGATGCAAGGAAAGGCAAAAATAGAAAGGTTTGAGTTTTGCGACCTTGAAGCTAAAAGGAGCCAGATAAAGAGTAAGCTAATTTAGTTAGTATAAAGGAAAGAAAATTACAAAAACTTGACTGTGTAAAGGTACATTTTTAGAGTAATATAATAAATTCTATTTATCATCAAAGAAAATACATGAGTTAAACTACATTATATTAAACTTATAAAATATTTAAATGATCAATATATAAAGACCACCTTAACAATTTCACAGAGGTTGAGAGGAACCTGGTTTCAATGAATATTTCTTTACTTAATGATTTTCTTGTATCTAACACATAGTGCTGTTTAGAAGACTGACCAAAATGAAGTATGTGAGAAGAGCATTATAAACTCAGTAATGCTGCCAGATATTATCTTTATGATGTGTCTATGGATTGCTGAGGTTGCCAACTGGTTCAATTGTTTCCTTTCAATCACATCTGATTCCCTCTTTAGCTCCATAATGAGGAAAGGACCATTGGAGATTTGTGTCTGGACGATGTCCCAGTGCCAAGAAATAGGACTTTCAGAGCAGTATCATGCTTAACAAGGTAGCACTGTCTCCAAGAGGTTCCCCAATATCAGGGTCAATAAATCCCTCTTGGGCAGTGTGTTATCAGATAGGTGGAATGATCACTGTTCCCAAAGGAATTTCTAATTTGAAAAGTAGTTAGAGCAGATTCTTTCTTACTAAAGAACCTTGTTTTCAAGGTTGGCCACAGTGTGGGGAGACTAAATTTTTGTGTGTAAACAAAGCTGCAACTGCTGTGATCATTAATTGAACGCCCTGCTCTAATACATAATTGATGGTTTATACTTTTTCTCCTTGAGCGGTTGTTTCCCCCAAGCATGCCCTGCCCCTTGCTGTGTTGTCTGGTCCTTGATCATCTTGTTACAGGAACAAGAAGCAAGCCTACAGAGAGAGCATCCAGTCTTTCCTTCCTGCTGAGCTTTCGAAGCCAGCTTCTATAAAAATGTATGTTACATGTAGAAAAAGATTTTCATAAGCTGTGAAAAGCATGCCTTGAAAATAACATTCTAAGTGAAATCACTGCTTTGTTTTCCTAGATCAAAATAACAAATTGTAATTCAGAAAGGAAAATGATTCTGCGTTCTCTATAAACCACCTATGCCTTTCTTTCTTTCCCCTGCACCTCACATATAAGGGGAGTAAGTTCAGCCCACCTTCTGCAGCAGGGAGACAGGAAGACATTCCTTCCAGACACTAAGAAAGTGCTGGCATGAGTAAAACAGAGCAACAAAGAACATTTGTCTGATCTTCCTCCTCTTTTCCTTATATTTTCCCCTATCCTCTTCCTCTCCTCTTCTATTTGCACCCCTCAGGACTTAAAAACATGAAGCTATTACTGTGGGAAACACAGAGACTATTACCAAAGCAAATTCAGTGAAGAAATATGATCACGGATTGCTTACATCCCCAAGGACTATCCTATTAACATGAAGAGTAGTGTAAGAAAAGCAAAACAAATCAACTTTCTTCAACATGAGTTTACAAAAGTGAAAAATCCAATGCTAAAAACAATTGTATCTGCCAACACTCTGCTAAAGTTAGCATCTTATTTTATTTCTAGAACAAACTCTGAGTGTTACTTTGCATCATACTTCTTCATTCAATGGTAATATTTTGTGTTGTGTCTATTACATGCCAAACACTCTTCTATGGACTAGGGATTTAACAAAACAGACAAACTCTGTCATGATAGCACCTGTGTTCTAAGGGGAAAGATTAGACAACACACAAAAGGCATAAACAGGTCTAGACAGTATGCCTGAAAGTAACAAGTGTTTTACAATGAAACAAAGCAGGTTGATGTGCTAGAAAGGAAGAGAAAGAGCAATAGGACTTGAGTCAGAGAAGTAAGGAAGCTCAGATCATGGTGAGCCTTGCAAAGGAATCCTTAGGACTCTGGCTTTTAATACGAATCAAAGGAGACAGCCACTGGGCTGTTAAACAGATGAGTAACATTATCTAAACTAAGAATTTTTAAAAGATCACTGTGCCGTGAAATCATTATAAGAAAAAAAGTTACACCCACAGTTCCTTCTTCTTTTTAGAAGCCTCAGGAACTAAATTCTTTATGGTGTTAAGTTGAAAATTATGGACTATATCAGCAGGCTGGATTTACAACATCTGGAGGCTAAAGTTTTGGTCCAAAACCAAAAAGAAAAGGCTGAGCAAGCAAATTATTTAGAAAAGCATTCCAGAAGTATCAAGAAATGGCTTGAAGAAATAAACCACCCTTATTTGAAAACAACTGGAAACAACCCTTATCTGCTTTTTTCCTAAAGAAGCCTCCTGTATATTTTATTCCTCTCACATCACTCATCCATGGTGGCTGCTGTTCATTCAGGCTTCACAATCTGAACACACCTGCTATCAAGAACATTCTGTGCTCACACCACTTCAGAGACACATTATTCCCTCATCTCTGCTTCAGCCCAACTTAATTCATTTACTGCAGTGCCCTTTGATGTAGTCATTTTTCTAAAATGCTGTTTTAGAGATTTCTCACTTCTATTCCATAAGTGTTTTGAAGTACTTCTTGTACTTTAACCTCTTCATAAATGTTTCTCAAAGTTGAAGGATCTTAGTTAGGCACAAATTAAATTGCTAATGTCTTTGATAAAGAGCCCCTTCATGGATCACAGCCTTGTCACGGCTAAGGAGCTTGCTTAACTCAAGGAAGCTCTGAGCCATGCCCTGCAGGGCCACCCAAGACAAGACAGGTCATAGTGAAGAGTGTTAACAAAATGTGGTCCAACAGAGGAGGAAATGTGATCCACTCCAGTATTCTTGTCAGTAGAATCCAAAGAACAGTATGAAAAAGAAAAAGATATGACACCAGAAGATGAGCTCCCTAGGTCAGAAGGTGTCCAGTATGCTACTGGGGAATAGTGAAGGGAAATTACTAACAACTTCAGAAAGAATGAAGTGGCTGGGTGAAAGCGGAAATGACACTCAATTGTGAGTGTATCTGGTGGTAAAAGTAAAGCCTGATGCTGTAAAGGGCAATATTACATAGAAACCTGGAAGGAATATTACTAGGTCCACGAATCAAAGTAAATTGAATGTGGTTGAGCAGGAGATGGCAAGACTGCACATTGACATCTTAGGGATATGTGAACTAAAATGGACGGGAAGGGGTGAATTTAATTCAGATGACCATTGTATCTGCTACTGTGGGCAGGAATGCCTTAGAAGAAATGGAGTATCCCTACAGTCAACAAGAGTCCAAAATGCAAGACTTGGGTGCAACCTCTGAAACAACAGAATGATCTCAGTTCATCTCCAAGACAAGCCATTTAACATTTAAGTTTATGCCCCAATCACTGATGCCAAAAAAGCTGAAGTTGACCAATTCTATGAAGACCTCAAAGACCTTCTAGAACTAACACCAGAAAAAGATGTTGTTTCATCAAAGGGGACTGGAATGCAAAAGTAGGAAATCAAGAGACATCTGGAATAACAGGCAAGTTATCCCTTGGAGTACAAAATGAAGCAGAGCAAAGGCTAATAGAGTTCTGTCAAAAGAACACACTGGTCATAGCAAACAACCTTTCCAAAAACCCAAGAGACATCTCTACACAAGGACATCACCAAAGGCCAATACCAAAAGCAGATTGATTATGCTCTTCACAGCTGAAGATGGAGAAGTTCTATACAACTAGAAAAAACAAGACCTGGAGCTGACTGTGGCTCAGACCATGAGCTCCATATTGCAAAATGCAGCCTTAAATTGAAGAAAATAGGAAAAATCACTAGGTCATTCAGGTATGATCTAAATCAAAGCTCTTATGATTATACAATAGAGGTGACAAACAGATTCAGGTGATTAGATCTGGTAGACAGAGTGCATGAAGAACTATAGATGGAGGTTCAAAACATTTTACAGGAGACAGTGACCAAAATCATCCCCAAGAAAAAGAAATGCAAGAAGACAAAGTGGTTGTCTGAGGAGGCTTTACAAATAGCAGAGGAAAGAAGAGAAATGAAAGGTAAGGGAGAAAGAAAAAGATATACCCAACTGAATGCAGAGTTCCAGAGAATAGCAAGGAGACATAAGGTCTTCTTAGATAAGGCCTTCTTAAATGAACAATAGAGGAAAACAATAGAATAGGAAATTCTAGAGATCTCTTCACAAAAATTGGATATCAAGGCATAAAAAAAAAAAAAACAGAAATGTTAAGACTGAACAGAAACAGAAGAGATTAAGAAGAGGTGGCAAGAATATACAGAACTGTACAAGAAAGGTCTTAATGGCCCAGATAACCATGATAATGTGGTCACACACCTGGAGCCAGACGTCCTGTAGTGTGAAGTCAAGTGGGCCTTAGGAACAATTATCATGAACAAAGCTAGTGAATGTGAAAGAATTCTGGCAGGGCTATTTAAAATACTAAAATCTGATGCTGTTAAAGTGTTGCACTCAATATGTCAGCAAATTCGGAAAACTCAGCAGGGGCCACAGGAATGGAAAAAGTCAGTTTTCATCCCATCCCAAAGAAGGGCAATGCCAAAGAATGTTCAAACTACTACACAATTGCATTCATTTCACAAGATAATAAGGTTATGTTCAAAATCCTTCAAGCGGGGCTTCAGCAGTACATGAACCAAGAACTTCCAGATGTACAAGTTGGATTTAGAAAAGGCAGAGGAACCAGAGATCAAATTGCCAACATTCATTGGATCATAAAGAAAGCAAGGGAATTCCAGAAAAACATATACTTCTGCTTCACTCACTAATGCTAAAGCTTTTGACTGTGTGGATCACAACAAACCGTGGAAAATTCTCAAAAAGATGACACTATCAGACAACCTTACCTATCTCCTGATCAACCTGTAGGTGGGCCAAGAAGCAACAGTTAGAACTGGACATGGAACAACTGACTAGTTAACAATTGAGAAAGGAGTAGGACACAGCTGCATATTGTCACCCTGCTTATTTAACTTCTATTGATGCACTCTAGTACATCATGCAAAATGCTGGGCTGGATGAATCACAAGCTGGAGTCAAGACCCCTGGGATTTCAACAACCTCATATATGCAGATGACACTACTCTAATGGTAGAGAGTGAAGAGGAGCTATAGAGCCTCTTGATGAGGGTGAAAGAGGAGAGTGAAAAAGCTGTCTTGAAATTCAACATTGAAAAACCTAAGATTATGGCATCCTATCCTATCACTTCATGGCAAAGAGATGGATAAAAAGTGTAAGCAGTGACAGATTTTTTCTTGGGCTCCAAAATCACTGCAGACTATGACTTCAGCTATGAAATTTCCCTGTAAGAAAAGCAATGACAAAGTTAGATAGCATAGAAAAATGAGAGGCATCACTTTCCTAGCAAAGGTCCATATATTTAAAGCTAGGGTTTTTCCAGTAGTAATATAAAGATATGAGAGCAGGACCCTAAAGAAGGCTGAGTGGTGAAGAATTAATAATTTCAACTTGTGGCCCTGGAAGACTCTTGAGAGTCCCCTGGACAGCAAGGAGATCAAATCAATCAATCCTAAAGGAAATCTACCCTAAAAGTTTATTAGGAATGATATTGAAGCTCCAATATTTTGGCCACTTGATGTGAAGAGTAGACTCACTGGAAAAGACACTGATGCTAGAAAAGACTGACAGCAAAAAGAGAAGAGGGCAGCAGAGAAAGAGACGGTTAGATTGCATCACCGACTCAATGACTTGAATTTGAGCAAACTTTGGGAGATAATGGAGGACAAAGGAGCCTGGCATGCTATAGTAAATGGGTTGAGAACGAGTGGAACACAATTTAATGACTGAACAACAACAAAGGATAAAGATACACAATTTTCTACTCTTCTACAAAATATTATAGGAAATTAAACTAGTTCATTAATTAGAGAAGTTTTTATATACTGCTTAATACACCTACATGCAATCACTGTTCTAGAGTTTTATACTTAAAAATGATGCATTTTTAGCTCTTTAAAGTTCACAGTTCAGTGAAGTATAAAGACAATAAACAGGCAAGTGCAGATCAGAGAGACACTAGCAGATAAGAACTCGTAGGACTAGTACGTCCCTCACATTTGACAGAGGGGAGTCAGGAGTTGTCCAGGAAAAGAATACAATTCTAAGTAAAACTGAAAATACAGGTTAAAGACTGAACAAGTTACATGAGACAGCAGACAGCTTAAACAGTCTTTGGACTAAATTGTGCTTCCCTCCAAAACTCTTAAGTTCAGTCATAACCTCAAATGCAACCATAGTTGGAGATAAGGGCCTTTGAGAGGGCAATTAAAGTTAAATGAGGTCATAAAGGTAGAACACAAATATAATAGGAGTGGAATCCTTATAAGTATATGAAAAGACACCAGGGCATGTGCACAGAGAAAAGGCCACGTGACGACACAGAGAGAATGCTTGTTTGCAAGTCCAGGAAAAAAGCCTCAACAGAAACCTAACCTGCCACCACTTTGACCTCAGACCTCCAGTCTCCCGATCAGTGAGAAAATAAATTTTCTGTGGTATTTTGTTATGACAATCTGAGCTGACTAAGACAACAAGATCAAAGACAGCCAGGATCAAGGACAGTCAGTAAATAAGGCTAGGGCATAGGATATGGGGAAGAGACTCACAGAATGAGGACTGGCTAGCTGCAACTCTGGTAAGATTGGCAGTTGTCAAATCGGGAAGACAGTCTGTAAGTCTGGACTGAAGCCTTAGATAGAAGTCAGACCAAAACAAGTTTAGGAAAAGAGTTCTAGTTAGTTGCAACTGGTTACGGATTGCATCTTTGTGACCCTCCAAAATTCATATGCCGAAACTCTAATTCTCCGTGGCATATTAGAAGGTGGGGACTTCAGAAGGTAATTAGGTTTAGATGAGGTCATGAGGTGAAACCCCAGGATAGGATTAGTGCCCTCTTAGAAGACAAAAGAGAGACTAGAACTTGATCTCCCAGTCCTGTAAGAAGAAAACTAGAAGGAAGCTGTGTCCTAGGCAGGAAGCGACCCTCACCCAACACTGAATCTGCTGGCATTTCCATCTTGGATTTCCAGCTTCCATAACTGTGAGAAAAAAATGTGTTTTAGTTCCTTTTTTTTAAGTGAGTTTTTTAAGGCCACCCAATGTGTACTATTTTTGTTATAGCAGTATCCAAATGCTGTCATTATGACTGAGGCACAGCTATTTACAAGCATAATGTGTAAAAAAAAAAAAAAGCTTGTTTACTCTAGACAATTAAGTTCTGTATAAATTGTGCCCAAATAGACAAGATGATCAATCCCAGTGATGTTTAACACCATATAACAAATATAGATATGTTTTCAATTATGAAGCAGGAAATATGCTCAGTGAACTTCAGTTTCTTCATCTATACTTAGTTCAGTTCATTTCAGTTGCTCAGTCATGTCCAACTTTTTGCGGCCCCATGGACTGCAACACATCAGGCCTCCTTGTCCATCACCAATGCCCAGAGTTTACTCACTCATGTCCATCACATCAGTGATGCCATGCAACCATTTCATCCTCTGTCATCCCCTTCTCCTCCTGCCTTCAATCTTTTCCAGCATCAGGGTCTTTTCCAATGAGTTAGTTCTTCGTATCAGGTGGCCAAAGTATTGGAGTTTCAGCTTCAACATCAGACCTTCCAATAAACACCCAGGACTGATCTCCTTTAGGATGGACTGGTTGGATCTCCTTGCAGTTCAAGGGACCCTCAAGAGTCTTCTCCAACACCACAGGTCAAAAGGATCAATACCTCAGTGCTCAGCTCTCTTTATAGTCCAGCTCTAACATCCATACATGACTACTGGAAAAACCATAGTTTTGACTAGATGGACCTTTGTTGGCAAAGTATTGTCTCTCCTTTTTAATATGCTGTCTAGGTGGATCACAACTTTCCTTCCTAGGAGTAAGCGTCTTTTGATTTCGTGACTGCAGTCACCATCTGCGGTGATTTTGGAGACCAGAAGAATAAAGTCAGCCACTGTTTCCACTGTTTCCCCATCTATTTGCCATAAAGTGATGGGACCTCTGCTTTTTAATATGTTTTTTAATATGCTGTCTAGGTTGGACATAGCTTTTCTTCCAAGGAGCAAGCGTCTTTTAATTTCACAGCTGCACTTACCATCTGCAATGATTTTGGAGCCCCCAAAAATAAAGTCTCTCACTGTTTCCATTGTTTCCCCATCTATTTGCCATTAAGTGATGGGACTAAATGCCATGATCTTAGTTTTCTGAATGTTGAGTTTTAAGCCAACTTTTTCACTCTCCTCTTTCAATCAAGAGGCTTTTTAGTTCCTCTTCACTTTCTGCCACAAGGGTGGTGTCATCTGCAAATCTGAGGTTATCGATATTTCTCTCAACAATCTTGATTCCCAGCCCAGCGTTTCTCATGATGTACTCTGCATATAAGTTAAATAAGCAGGGTGACAATATGCAGTCTTGATGTACTCCTTTCCTGATTTGGAACCAGTCTGTTGTTCCAATTCCAGTTTTAACTGTTGCTTCTTGACCTGCATACAGATTTCTTAGGAGACAGGTCAGGTGGTCTGGTATTCCCATCTCTCAGAATTTTCCAGTTTGTTGTGATCCACACAATCAAAGGCTTTAGAATAGTGAATAAAGCAGAGGTAGATGTTTTTCTGTAACTCTCTTGCTTTTTCAATGATCAGACAGATGTTGCCAATTAGATCTCTGGTTCCTCTTCCTCTTCTAAATCCAGCTTGAACATCTGGATATTCACAGACTGTTGAAGCCTGGCTTGGAGAATTTTGAGCACTACTTCGTTAGCATGTAAGATGAGTGCAGTTGTGCAGTAGTTTGAACATTCTTTGGCATTTCTTTTCTTTGGGATTGGAATGAAAACTGACATTTTCCAGGCCCGTGGCCACTGCTGAGCTGTCCAGATGTGCTGGCATATTGAGTGCAGCACTTTTACAGCATCGTCTTTTAGGATTTGAAACATTTCAACTGGAATTCCATCACCTCCACTAGCTTTACTCATAGTGATGCTTCCTAAGGCCCACTTGACTTCGCATTCCAGGATGTCTGGCATCTACACTTGTTATCACAAAACTCCCATTCTTTATTATCTCTATAACAACTAAACAAATTAATATACCTATATACAATGAACAGTATTAATATGATTAATATTTTGAAGAATTTGCATAAAGATGCAGAATAAACAACACTCAGACCAAAAAAATTAGAATCATCTGGATCAGCTCTCTCATTTTACAGACAAAAATGAGGTTGATGTAAAATAAAAGGGTCAGGGACTTCCTTAATGCTGTGAGGCCATACAGTAGTTAGAGCTTAAGAGGGCTTATGCTTCCCATATCCGTGCTCTGCTTATGAACTCCATAAATGCACACACATTCCAACAATTCTTATCATTTTTACCACTAAATGCTAAGTGCTGCACTTTAGAGACTGAGTATTTTACGAACTGTGTAATCTGACTCTATGTTTCACAGATGGCAGAACTGAGACCCATATATTTAATTAGAGCTTCTCTCATGGTTCATATGGTAAAGAATCTGCCTGCAATGCAGGAGACCTGTGTTTGATCCCTGGGTCAGGAAGATACCCTGGAGAGGGGATGGCAACCCATGTCAGTATTCTTGCCTGGAGAATTTCATGGACTAGAGGAGCCTGGCAGGCTACAGTCCATGGAGTGGCAAACAGCTGGACACAACTGAGGTACTAACACTTCCACTTTTCATACTTAACTGATGGGACACAACATGAAAGAGTAGTCTCATGAGTACAGAGCCAGACTGAGATATATTGCCTTACAGCCTTGTCAGGTAATACAATGCCTAGTACACAAGATAGTGATGTAGTAAGGATTATGTGGATAGAATAAATAATCATAGGATGCATAATCTCAGAAAAAAAATAAGCTAACTATACAATTTGGTCTGTTTTTAATTATCACCATGTATCACTAAATTCTAAACAACTTCAATGGAAAAATATCATGAAAAGAATCTTACTTGTCAACCTCCTAAATAATATTGAAAATAGTAGTTTTTTGCAGTGTTATCCATAAGCTTCAAATTTACACATATTTATTATTTATCCTTTAATAGGCATCACGTTCTACATAGGAGGAAGTTTAGAGTGTTTCTAGTTATCCAGCTCCAAAAGGAGTTTCTGACGCACCTGGGATCATTTTATGTATCAAGAACAACTGAGACTATACTCAGCTATTAAGATAGTAAAAGTGCATCTTGGTTAACAACTTGCCTATGAAGATGATGCATATGTTCATTCCTGCTTTTATTGGCTTTCATTATACAACACATATATTGTTATACATAATATATACAAGAAGGGGCAATCAGCAAAAAGTTAAGCATATGGTCAGGATAGGAACATTTTATTATGAAATATTGAAAGAAATACTTGAAAGTTTTTATAAAAAATAATACCTACTTTTTTTTTCTTCAATGTATTTACTACAGTGGCTCATCTGAGCTGAGCCTGGTGAAAGCAATGTCATGTCAAACAACTTGTCTTCTCTCTCCCACTCTCCCTATTCTATCAGAGGATAACCTGATAGAACATATACATAGCCCCCAATGCTTGCTGTATGTGTATGCATACACAAGACAGTTTCTCACACTAGTTGAAAAAAAATTCCAGTTTGAATTCAGGATCAATAACTTACTTTAAAACTTGTTTTAAAATTACCCCACTTAGGGCTTCCCTGGTGGTTCAGTGGTAAAGAATCTGTCTGCCAATGCAGGAGACACAGGTTTAATCCCCAGTCTGGCAAGATCCCACATGCTGTGGAGCAACAAAGCCCCTATACCACAAATATTGAGCCTGTGCTATAGAGCTCGGGAGTCATAACTACTGAGCCCACATGCCACAACTACCGAAGACTGCACACCCCAGAGTCAGTGCTCCTCAACAAGAGAAGCCACAACAATGAGAAGCTCTTGCACCACAACTAAAGTGTAGATCCCACGTGCCACAACTAGAGAAAAGTCCATGCAGCAGTGAAGATCCAGCATAGCCAAAATAAATAAATTTATTTTAAAAACTATCCCACTTATTAAAAACCCCTAATCTTGTGCCCAGCAGTCTTATAAAGTGAAAGTTGCTCAGTCATGTCCAGCTCTTTCCAATTCGATGGACTATGTTCTCCGGGCGAGAATACCAGAAGGGATAGCCCTTCACTTCTCCAGGGGATTCTCCCAACCCATGGATTGAACCCAGGTCTCCCACACTGCAGGCGGATTCTTTACCAGCTGAGCCACAAGGGAAGCCCAAGTATACTGGAGTGGGTAGCCTATTCCTTCTCCAGGGGATCTTCCAGACCCAGGAATCAAACCGGAGTTATGTTATTTTGGACTCACCCAGTTTAACTATGTCAATGGACACCCCAAGTCTATTCACAATGGATTATCCAGACAGGCTCTTCATAGCAGGAATTTTTAGACTTTGTTAACTCCATAAATGCTCTAATGCTGCATATAAAATGTTATATATGTGCAAATCTTTTTGACAGAAGATCCACAACTTTCACAAAACTCTAAGAGGATGTCAATCTAGTGAGTTGAGAAGTGAAAACCACATAAGTAAGTATTTATTCCTATATTCAAAGAGTAAGGAAATTTCATTTATTAAATCTAGGGCACATGGGATTTGCAGTTTTTCTAGTCATCTGTTCAAAATAGTTCATAAGCAAGTTTCTAAAGAAAGAATTTCTTGAAGACAGCAGCAATAAATCAAATTTTCTTCAAATAAATATCTATCAATGTTTCACGGTAAGGAGCTATTTATTATGTAGAGTTAACTAGATAGACAGTCAGACAGATGTGAGTGCAAAAGACTGTGTGCTGAGTCCAGATGTATGTTAATCCCTTACAGGATACAAGAGAGAAGTGAAAAACCTTTGTTTCACCATGGCAAGAGCTGTCACTAAAATCCTGAGACACTAAGTGTGACTTCTGAGATCTTTATGAGGACTCCATTCCACCCCAGGGTAGAATCTGTGCTCCAGAGGCAGTGTTGACTGCGAGTCAGTTCAAACTCTTTGAATTAAAGATACATTGTTTTATAATTAATAGAAATTAGAACTATTCTTCCTCTTGTTTGAATAAAAATGTTACTGCTATTTACTTAGTACCTGGACAACCTCATTTGGTTTCTCCGAATGACTGGAAGTCAAAATAAAAGAAGGAAGAAAGCAAAGAAGGAAGGAAGATTAGTACATGTTTTTTTATTATTATTATTAAAAGAAACAAAATTAAAAACCCTATACAATACAATCATCCTTACTGTTCTATATTTAATCAGCATAAGGCAATTTACCAATAACCAGGTTCATATCAAGTAGAGAAATTTTGGTGTCCTAAATGCCAAAATCGCTTATATTATTACAAATCCCTAAATCCACAACTTAAAGACTTTAAAATCCAATAGAGTAAGGAGTTATAGCATCCTACATGTCATATTTTGGTTGAAACAAGGAGAAGAAGGCAAAAGCAAATAAAACATCATCCCTTACCATGTTCTTTTAGAACAACATCTAAAAGATTATGTTCTAGTGAGCAAAAAAGACAGGCAATAGACAAGTTTATGTTTTTCCTCTTTTGAAAATGAAAAATAGAAGCAAATAATACAATATTCAATTTATCACTCAGATTTAAGAGGTTAACTTTTTTACATATGCAATTTATTTTTAAGAAATAAGATAAAAAAAAAAGAAAGATGATGTTAGATATTTTTCAGGATTCCTTTCTCTCTACTACCAATAGGCCCTACTTCCTTCAACTCAATCCCTTCCTATCAAGTCACAATTCTGAACTTGTGCATATTCTTCCATGAATGCACTTATATCAATATCAGTATATGGTAGTGCTTTGTGCAAATATACAATGAAGAGCATAGCTTCATTTATTTTCTAGAGAAAGTATTCTAGTCTTCCGTTTCATTATCATTTATCTATTATCAAAATGTCAGTATTTGTTAAAATTTTCTATCTTAGAAAATGAGTTCTACCTTGTCTGAATGATTGTTATGGACAAAAGTTAATCCACATAAAATAGAGAAAAAATTAAATAGTGAACAAAAAGATTTATTAGAATATAACCTTTACACATCAAACTAAATTTATAAAATTTCAAATTGTGATTATTATCTTTAATGCTTTAGAGTAATTATGTTTCAAGTGTTTCCCAGTATGTTTTTCTAAGAAATGATAAGATAAATCTACACTTATCTCTTTGCATTTGACTTCCTCTGTCCTCATTTTGTTTTCATTATTGACTCTATCAAATTTTCAGTAAGTCTTCCTTAATCTACTGATACTCAAATCATTCTCTGTGGAAACTCATTTAAATACTCATGTAGATTTTCTCTTTTTCAGTTGTAAACTGCCCCATGTCTGCTATAATTTTATCAGTAGCTTTGTTTGTAATTTACACTCAATACCACTTTCATTAACTTTCTAAAATTTTTCAATTTGCAATTAGTTCCCACTGTCTTTTGTGTTCTACGTAAAGTATTAATCATACTGGATTATGAAGAAATAAATCAACAAAGATTATTACAGAATATATGACTGAAATTAGATTTACTTTATAATCATCAAACTCATCATTAAATAATTTCAAAAATGTTATGTTCCCAAATACTAAGATAGCCTAATGCTCCCCTCAAGCCTGACAAATTTCTTCCTGACCATTGGTCCCCTGACCTCCTTTTCTTAGAGCATTTACTCCAGAAATGCTCTGCCACATCTGTAATGGATAGATCTCCTTCAAAAGTCTCTTTGCAGTTTCAAGACTGGGAAAAGTCTTTTGCAAGTACCTGGAAATGATCTCTTTAAAATATAATCATCCAGGAAGCTGTAACAGTCTTTGGATGATGGTAGGTGCCTAACTTCAAGGGACACCTTACTCCAAATTGTAAAACTCTTGCTATCATGAAGATACTAGAAAACACAGCTTACCTTAAGAAAAGAAAGAAAGTAAAGTCATGTCCAACTCTGCGACCCCATGGACTATAGCCTGCCAGGCTCCTCAGTCTATGGAATTCTCCAGGCAAGGATACTGGAGTGGATTGCCATTTCCTTCTCCAGGGGATCTTTCCAACCCAGGGATCGAACCCAGGTCTCCCACACTGCAAGCAGACTCTTTACCATCTGCGCCACCAGGGAAGCCCATAAGCTTACCTTAGGACAAGGCCAATTAGCAAACTGAAATGACCTGTTTTCTTCACATCCCATTCCAGCTCTTAAAAAAGTCTCCAACCCTCAGTACACTTATGCTCCTTATATGTATACCTATGGCTGATTCATGTTGATGTATAAGAAACCAACACAATATTGTAAAGAAATTGTCCTCCAATTAAAAATAAAATAAAATTTAAAAATCTCCAGTCTTCAACTGAGTTAAGCTCAAACTCTTTCCCCTACTGTATCAGCTTTACAAAGCCTTCCCTGCCTGTTTTACTCATGTGATCCAATTTCTCTCTGACAATGCTTTTTCTATATAATGAATACTCAGTCAACCATAAATTCTTCTGTTTCAGTATCAGACAATTTGGGAGGGTTCCATTGTTTTTACAAAGCCGTTAAGAAATTTTGGAAAGAACAAAGCTTCATTATTAACATATTTGCTGCTTCACTTTAATAGATACGGTGCATTTTTATCACTCAAACTGCAATATTTGATTTTTAAGAGCAAGGGCCCTGCTTTACTTTTTTCTCCATCATGCTTAACACAATACTGACTGCATAAAATGTTTCTAAAAAATGTGGTCCTGTTATGTGATAATGGCTATTTGATTCCTAAATTTCTATCCCTGAAAAATAGTTGAAATATAATTACCAATTATATTAAATTCAAGGTATTGTGTTTCAGACAACACAGGTGCATAAGAAGTGGGGGGAAAAAAAAAACCCTACATACCCAATTGTAGAGGAGAACTGGTTTAATAAATTATAATAACACACATTTAGTGGGATAATCTGCAATATATATGTCAACATATTTGATTGGAGAAATGGTTAATTACAGACTTGGGGTAGGAAATACACAAGGTGAGAATGTGTTATCTTATTACTACTGAAAAAGGAAGCACCAATGAATTTGCATCTAGTCCAAACAGCATACAACCCAGCTGAAAGGGCCAAAGATGGAACACATTGAGTAGCCAGATAAAACATTACTTAATTAATGCAAATAATCCAACACACTAGGACTAAAACAAACATTTTAGCTCACAGAGATTTTTCTAAAATGACAAGGAAAGACAGAAATCCAAAAATTCAACTAATTTTATACAGAGTAAATAGCACCAACACCTTATTCTTAAAATTGACATGTAAAAGAAAATAATTAAGCATTTATCCTAACTTTCTTGCATAAATTATTCAGTGACCAAATAAATTTAGTTTATAAATGAAAATAATTATTTACAGACAAATCCCAATCAATACATATGCAATGATGAAAATTTTTAAATTATAATTTTTTACCACTAATGAGAAAATTGATTCAGGCAATGTTTATCGATAGATTATGCTAGTACATTATACCAATAGGTCAAATGTTAGTTGGGATCAAGATACCACCAGTTGAACCCAATGATGATTCTCAGCCTCTCTTGTAACAAGCAGATATCACACACTGCATGACTACACACAGTGAGTTTAAGACACCACCACCAGAATATTTTGCCACAAAGAAATGTCTAACCTAAATGCAGTTAAGACTGTAGCTGAATTATATTACAATAAATACAAAGGACCATTTTCTTTACTGAATCAATGGCATTTAAAAAACTGACAGCAGAAATTGCTCTAAGTATATTTGAGAGACATAACAATAAAATATTATACATGGTCCTTTTAAAGATCAATCCAAAATTTAAAAGATAATTTTGATAGGTGTGATAGTTGTACTGTGCTTATATGAGAAAATGAGCCTATATTTTAAAAGTATATACTTTATATATAATACAGATACTGAAGTATATATTAAGATTATACAACATCTACACTGGCTTCAAAAATATCTCAGCAACAACCGAAAAAGTGAGGGATTCATACCATGACCTCTAAAAGGTAAATTCCTCAGCATCGTATGTTGATAAACAATAAACTGAGATTTAAATTCATATCTGTCTGGTTTTGAATCAAACTGTTCTTTGAAATGCTATGCTGGCACTACTCTTTTTACCCAAGGCATAGCACAAACAGGCTTTTGTACACACAGAACACAGAGTTCAAGTAAGGAAAAAATGAATTAAAGTCACTTGTTCCAGCTGTTTGTTGATCTGGGAAACTGAGTCGCTTCCATTTAAACTCCATTTGCAGTACAGATCTCAATAAGCTTTTAAAAAATTGCCACCAATTGAGAAATATTATTTAAAGGAGATTGCCAAATTGACTCCTTTTTATTCTACAGCAACTATATTCGTGGGATGATACATACTTCCTTCAATCCTGCATTCTCTGTAGCTGCGTTCTACACAGTTATAGATACTTAGAGAAATGGACAACAAAAACCCTCGGCTCCCCACAAGGCATCACACCTGGTTCTCCAAAAGTCCTTTGAAACACAGAGCATCTAGGTCCTATTTCATTTGTCATCATGTTACTCAAAAGAAAAAAATGGCGCCCAGTCCATTTTACATAATCATAAGAGAAAGGATGGATACTGCATGAAAAAGAAATGCTAATTATAAAAAGAAAGCAGGTTGTTTCTATTAATTTCAATGAAGCTGACCACTCTGCCTCACAAAAGCAGCTCCTACACCAGATTTCCATGACCCAGTCCTTCCACATATCAGTATCCTTTAAAAATTGAGTCTTTCAAAATAAAGGCAAGCACCAAGCTCTATCCATTAAAAACTAAAATTTAATAAGCAAATGAAAAAAATGAAAACAAGTTATGTATTCTGAAGATCTATTACAGAATTTCTATGATGTGTTCTTGGTCTTTTAAAATATAGTAAGTTCACACCACTTGAAATCCAAATTTTCAATGAGCCTGATATCTTTCACACTGATTGTACCACAAAAAGTGACATTTCGTTAGCAAAGAGCACATTTAGCACACACAACAAATTTCTAACCTATTAGTCTCTAAGCTCTAATTTTTATTTTTTGGCATTGATAGGTAAAATAGGAAAAAGGAGTCCAGAATGGCAGTGGCTAAAAGACAAAGATGGGAAAAGCCCGCAAAAATAGAACTAAGAGAAATTCAAGGACCAGAGTAGGACTTTAGGTAAAACAAACAGCCTCCTGGCTAGCCCAATTTACATAGGGCAGGCTCAGGGGGAAGAGAAAAAAAACGTAAAGAGAGGAGCCAAAATTGAGCCTGGGGGCCTCTCTTCTCTTCGTGTCTTTTGGGTTGGCATGCCCTCATGCCTTGAGGATGTTTTTTCCTTTACTTTCTAAATAAAACTAAGCTGTAATGCAGAGTCATAACATTGGTCCCTCTGAGGGCTGTAACGTTGGTCTGTCCGTCGCTTCAAATTTTTGCTGCAATGAGACAGAACCGAGAAAATTACAAACTCCTGCGACAGCATCACAATATATCCTGAATCCATTCAACTCCTTTGCAACCGCCCTATCATAATTCCAGTCTCACCATTTTTCACTAGAGTTGTCAAAGTAAATCCCTAATCTATCTACCTGCTTCCAGTCTTTCTCTCCCTCAAATCACCTTCCAAAGTAAGATGAGAGGTTTTCCAAAAAGCAAAACTGTTCATAAACTTCTCATTAACCACCAGATATGATGCAAGTGATTTATCATGACATCTATGGTCCTTTACGATTCTAGCTTTGCCAACTTTTCAACTTCACATTCTACTACTCCTCAGCCTGTACTCTGCACTGAAATTATCCAAAATCCCTTCTATTTTCCTGAAAAAACTAGGTAGTCTAAAACCTCATAAACTGACTCCTTTCTGCTCACTTTTGCAGCTTCTCCCTACCCACAGACATAAACACTGATCTGTTTCCACTGAACAGTGCCCAGTGGGACTCTCTCCAGATACTATTAAATACATTCTTTTTGTTCTCCCAGTTCATTCTGTTAATAAATTCTCTTTGATTATCATCCTACTTTTGCTTCTCTACCCTCTTTCTCCAAACCAGAACCTGCCTTGCTCCCCAGTTCTGTCCAAGTTACAGCATCATTTAGGTAAAAGAGAGAGCAAGATTCCCCAAAGAAAACTTTTATTGACAGTTTCAAGAATTCCCACCCCTTTCCACCATCGCCATAAGCTACAGAAACTCAAAGTTTCAAATTAGGTATCATCTTTGAGAAGTCTTCCTTAATATTGCCCATGGAGCAAAACCTCGATTCTCTCTGCTTCCAAAGCATGGCTTTTATACTTTTATAATTTAGGTATGTGTTTTCTTGTCTGTTTTTGCTAGACTGCAAACACTAAGGGCAAAAGCCCTCTTTTATGTTTGATGCCTAGGCAGGGAGTGAAATAAAAGTGGTGCTTTCCAAGTATTTCTGGGATTAACTTGAAAAAAAATTATGGTCACCTTTTACTCACCATTCTCCTTCTTATTCTCTTCACCTCAAGTCCGGTGCTACGAGTGACTTTGATTCCAACACGAAGAACTATATTTAAATGAAAAATGAAAAAATATATATTCAAGAAACCTCTCTGGACTTTGAGAGGAAGTCAAAGATGGGTCAATATTTGTTTTATAAATGACATTAAAGATATTACTTCAGTAAGTTCTATCATTATAAAAATACATTACTATATACAAAGTTTCCCACTCTGACTCATATGACAGAAGCTCTCTAAAACATGGTTATTAACAATATGGAAATATACAAAGCATTACCAGTAATGACACACAGCTAACCAGCCTTGGGTGATGAAGCCTTACAGTAATTTCACAAAGGATGGTTGTTGTTGTTGCATGTACAAACCTTAACTCCTTGAAATACATACACTGGTAATGTGAGAAACTAATATTTACACAGTTGTCAGTTTTTAAATTGCTAGACTCCAGCTGAAGAATGTTTTTCATCTGTGGCCTCTGTATATTAGAGCCTGATTCTTTATCAAAAGGAAAACACTTAGGAAAGAAACATATTATAGCAGCACATACTATGGAAACTGAAAGTGTTAAAGGCCTATTAATAATCTCTTAACAACTTTGTTTCTAGTCAGTCTATATTCCAAGCAGAGCAACATAAAACTTATTAACATGCTGTCAAAAAAGGGTTTAACTTTGAATTCAAACACTGGTTTGAAATTTTGTATGATTAAAAAGACTTTTAAATTTCCAAAAGCCATGCTAATAGGCTAAAATGTTCAAATTTCCTTAGATTAAATGACCTCGCCTTTTTATTCACTGATGTGCTTTTTCCATTCTAAGCAAAACTGTTATCTACTTCTTGAACTCTTGGGAAATGGGAGCTGTATACACTCAAATTGACAATAATGGGTTTTGATCTCCTGATGAAACAGGCCAACTGAAAATGTGCTCTGGAAGCAAAATGCTCCCACATGTGAGGATTACCTATACTGGGGTTAGAAAGGTAGTCTGGACCCAGACAAATGGAAGCATTTCTTTTAAGTATATATTCCCAATTTTCTTCTGCTCTGATAAATCTGCTCATGCTATTATTTCTACTAGTTCCACTTCTGTGATTTCTGGGTTCTTAAGTCTCATCAGTTCTACAAAAAGCATCACAAATGACACATTAATGGGTATGCCACTTCAACACCCTGGAGTACAAATGCTTCACACCTTTCACAGGGTTTGTATCTAAATTTAGCAAATATGATCAAAGTGCTCATAGTGAAAATTATACTTAAAGTACCTCAGGAGAGCTCCACTTTCAGATTATCTTTCAAAAATCTTCTCTCACTCAGAAAGACTGCTACTCTTGAGCTGAACACGAGTAAAGGGGTTCCTAGAACCCCATCCCAATATGAGTCACTAGTCACATGAGATTACTCAGCATTCAAAATGAGGCAAGTGCCACAGGCTAAAATGAAAATGTTCTTGAATATGTTTGACTCAATGAAATAAATGATTAAAATTAATTTTACCACCTCCAGTTTCTGGCCCAGGATGTAAGGAGCCTAGAAATCACCAATCAGTGCCAATAACAGGTAAAAATCTGAAATACTAAAATATCAATAATTCTTCTTAGACATGTCAAAGATGTGAGGTCACAGAACAAGCCACTAGGCCCCAATTTGGAGACACAAACAACAAATACAAAGAATCCTCAACTACTTGAAGGGCAGCCCCTGAGCAGTAACCTTTGCAGGAATCAGCACCAGGTAGGAAAATGCTGGATGATCAGCACGGATAAGACAGAGTTAAAAGCTTCAGGAGGACCAGTCATGGGGAGATGCCCACAGTTCTGTGAGTTTGACCTTCAGGACTCGACCAAGTTCTCCCAGTGAATGTCTGAGAAAATTTCAACAAAATTTGCAAGGTATACTAAAATGTGAAAACACAGTTTAAAGAGACTGAAAAAGCATGTGAATCAGAGTCAAGTAAGGTAGGAATGCTGGAATTAACAAACCAGAAACGTTAAAGATGTATTATCAATGCACTCAGCATTTTAGTGGGAAAACTAGTTAATATTCTAGATATATGATGTAACCAGAGAGATGAGAATTTTAAGAATCAGAAATGTTGGAGATCAAAAACACAGTAGAGCCATGAAGGATACTTTTGAGGTGCTCAGTAATAGGTTGGACATGACTAAGGAGAGCATCTCTGAACTTCTGGATATAATAATAGAAACTTCCATAACTGTAAAGCACATTAATCACAGTTTTGTTTTTTTTTAATATACATTTCTGGTTTAGAATAGCTATTATCAAAAAGCACAAGAGATAAAAAATGATAGAAAGGATGTGGAGAAAAGGGAGTCCTTGTGTACTATTAGTGAGAATGTAAATTGGTATAGCCAGTATGGAAAACATTAAAGAGGTTTTCAAATAAATTAAAAATAGAATTACTATATGGATCCAGCAATCCTATTTCTGGATCAAAAGGAAATGAAATCACTATCTCAAAGAGATAGCAAACTCCTAAACCCCTCCATGTTTGTCGCAGTTTTATTCAAACTAGTCAAAACATGGCTATCAAGTTAGAAATAGATAGAATGATACATATACACCAAATATTATTCAGGTATAAAAAAGGAAATATTGCCATTTGCAATAACATGAATGGAACTTTAGGACATTATTCTAGGTGAAAGAAGTCAGACAAAAATAAGTACTGTATAATATCATTTATATGTGGAATCCAAAACTGTCAAGTCCATAGAAACAAGGAGTAGTTTGATGGTTACCAGAGACTAGAAGATAAGGGAAATGTGGAGATTTTGGTCAAAAGGTACAAATTTCCAGTTATAAGATGAATAAGTTCTGAGAGATCTATCACACAGCATGGTGACTACAGTTAAAAATATTTTATTATATATTTGAAAATTGCCAAGAAAGTAGATCTTAAATTTTCTCCCCCAACACAAGCAAAAGATAATTATGCAAGGTGAGGAAGGTTAATTAGCCTCATTTTGTTAACTATTTCACAACATATGCTTATATCAAACCATCACATTGTATACCTCAAACTTATAAGATAGTGTATGTTGACTATATCTCAAAGCTGGGGAAGATGTTATATCTAATATTTAAAAATTAAAGTGTATGTTCAAGATTTAGTATACTGACAACAGAAATCCCAGCAAGAACGTGGAGGAATAAACCTCTCATTACTATTAATGGGAATATGCAAAATTGTACAATCTCTTTGGAAGACAGAGTGTCAACATCTCTTATTAAAACTGGATTATCTTACAACAAAACAATAATTTTTGTGCAATTCATTGGAGGAAAGAAATGTTGTCACTCTGTTCTAGATGTCTAGAGATAACCTGCTTGAAAGCAGAACAGTTTTAGGTGTAAACATATATCCATATGTTATGTTAGTAGGTTGATTCCCTGCTAGCTCAGATAGTAAAGAATCTGCCTGCAGCGCAGGAGACCCGGGTTCAATCCCTGGGTCGAGAAGATGCCCTGGAGAAAGGAATGGCTACCCACTCTAGTATTCTTGTCTGGAGAATCCCATGGACAGAGGAGCCTGGTGGGCTACAGCCATGGGGTCACAAAGAGTCACACATGACTGACCAACACTTAACTTTCACTTCAGTGGGTTGATAAATACTCATTAAAATAATATTTGCTTATTTTAAATTTCACTGTATAAGTTGATTGTAATTCACTGCATCTGATAATGGTGGAGTAACTTGAAGTAAACACACTTATCAAAAACAAGTGGAAAACAGCAACCAAAGGAACTACGATTTGAGCAGGTTAGAATTCTGGAAAGAACAAAAGCTCACTGAAGCGAACTTGGCATAGAAGTGAACTATACTTTTTTATATCCCTTAGGCATGTGCTGATTCCTAAGTTGCATACAGCAAAGAGGCTAAAAAA
The DNA here is from genome assembly GCF_963930625.1 of Muntiacus reevesi. Classification (NCBI taxonomy): domain Eukaryota; kingdom Metazoa; phylum Chordata; class Mammalia; order Artiodactyla; family Cervidae; genus Muntiacus; species Muntiacus reevesi. Next base: position 211,127,369 of record NC_089249.1, read on the forward strand.
CCAAGAAGGAAGCAACAACTAGAAGGATTATAATATGAGGTCAGTTTTCAGCAGCCTCATGGAGTTGGAGAACCAAAAGTTAAGAACTCAGGGCTACTAATCAACCAGAAATTCTGAGCCAATTTATTTCAGAAAAAAAGAAAGTATACTAAGATAAAAAAACAGAAAGTATTGTGTTGCTAAGGCATTCACTTATTTATAACCAGCTTTGTGGTCAAGAGATTAAGAAGGTAAGGAGAATGCTGGCTAAGAAGAACACTTTGGGAAGTTTCATGGAGCAGGGTTAACACAAATTACGAATTAGAGTTGGCCAAGATAGAGTGACTTTGGCATACACCTTAAACTTCAACATAAGACTCTGGAAGTGCTACAGCTTACGAATAAAGGAAGATCTGAACACGGACTTACTCCAACAAAAGACTTGATCCTAACCGCACAAATTCAATCTCAAACTGAATTATAGTAATTTACTCCTACTCTATCTACATGTCAAGCTTTCCTGGTGGCTCAGTGGTAAAGAATCTGCCTACAGTGCAGGAGACCCAGGTTAGATCCCTGGGTCAGGAAAATCTCCTGGAGAAGGGAATGGCAACCCACTCCAGTATTCCTGCGAGAATCCCATGGACAGAAGAGCCTGGTGGGCTGCAGTCCATGGAGTCTCAAAGAGTCAGCCAGAACTGAGCACTAACACACACAACCTACATGTCAGAAAGCAACTGGAATTCCTTTCTGGTAAGGAATAATGCTGTCCAGTGTTTCTAACAATCTGTGCAAACTTTCATAGGCAATGTTTAATATTCAATCAAAGATTGTGCTGTACTTAGTCGTTCAGTCATGTCTGACTCTTTGTGACCCCATGGAATGTAGCTCGCCAGGCTCCTCTGTCCATGGGGATTCTCCAGGCAAGAATACTGGAGTGGGTTGCCGTGCCTTCATCCACGGGATCTTCCCAACCCAGGGATCAAACCCAGGTCTCCTGCATTTCAGGCAGATTCTTTACCATCTGAGCCACCAGGGAAGCCCAATAAAAGATTACCGATTATATAAAATAAAAAATCAAATGAATGAAAACAACAAGGGGAAAAAAATTACAAAGGTTCCAAAGGTGATCTAGGTATTAAACCTCTTACACATGAATTTTAAAATAATAGTGATTAATATATTTTAAAAGATTAGAAGGCTGAAATTTAATGCACAAACTATGTCTGCTTTAAATAAGAACTACATGGAACTTTTTTTTAAAATAAAATATTATACTTAAATATATTGAAAAAATTGCTAATAGGAGATTAAGTACAACAGAAGAGAGGTGACAGAGTAGACAGATAAATAATAAATATTCAGACGGATGCATGGAGAGTGTTGAAGGACAGAAAATATATGATATAGCTAATATGGGCTAATCAAAATGACTAATAAGAAAGAAGTTGGGGGTGGGTGAAGAAAAAAGAAATAGAGGTATAGGTACAAGAAAGCTTTAAGTAATAAGATATTTAAGTCACAGATGTAAAACTCTCAAGAAACAAGAAGGCTTTCTTCTCTCTCGTTATTCTTTGAAATACAGCATTCAGTTGGTTATATCTTTCTGTTTCTTCTTTGCTTTTTGCTTCTGTTCTCTTCTCAGCTATTTGTAAGTCCTCAGACAACCATTTTGCCTTCTTGCATTTCTTTTTCTTTGGAATGGTCTTGGTCACTGCCTTCTGCACAGTTATGAACCTCCATCCATAGTCCTTCAGGCACTCTGTCAAATTAATCTCTTGCATCTATTTGCTACTTCCAGTATAAACAAATCAGGATAAATATAAAGAAAGAAACACCTAGGCACAACACAGTAAAACTTCTGAAATCCAAATACCAAGAGAGAATTTTTAAAATGACAAGAAAAAACCTTACATCCTACTGTCAAAGGAGCAACAAATAAGATTGACAAATAAGATTTCTGTTTTTCAACAGAAACAATGGAAGCCAGCGACAATTAAAAGACATTTTTTTGTTGAAAAGAAAATAGCTGTCAGCTTAGAGATATATATTTAGCAATATTAAATGGTGAAATAAAGACATTTTCAGGTAAAAAAAGAATTAGAATTACCACTAACAGACTAAAACTAAAAGAAATACGTAAAAGAGATTTTTAAGCAGAAAGAACCTATTTCAGCTAAAAACAAAAAAAAAGTGCAGAAAGTAATGAACAGTATACAAAGCACACCCTTGTCTAAAATGATGAAGGTAATGGTGATGACACTGGTTTGGGAGTTTAAAGTGTAGAATTATAATTCATGTCAAGAATAATACAAAAGAATAGCGGCTAAAAGGAGACAAAATGGTATTCTGTATAAGAAGTGGTAAAAGTACAAATTTGTCTTAGATTCTATTAAACCAACATTTCAAACTGTAATCTCCTGGGTAATCAGTAAGATGAGTTTTGTTTTTTAACAAAATTAAAAGGCTAATAAAGGACAAAAATGAAATGATTAAAAACAACAACTTAAACTCTGTATTGACCCAAAGGTAATGAAAAACAAAAAACAGCATTAAGGAATTCAAGGGGAAATTTTAGATGGTAGATGTAACCCAAATATAAGAGCACTTTATTCACTCAAGACCAAAGTTTCCAATTATTTGGCAGTCAGTCCCTGCTAAAGCTGAACATAAGGATATTCTATGAACTAGTAATTATTCTCATAGTCATAGTCACATATATCCCACAGAAATGTACATGCACCTTTGTCAAAAGACACACAAACAAGGAAGCTTTATTATTTGCAATAATAATAGCATTATTTGCAATAGCTGAAAAATAGAAACAATCCAAATATTCATCAACAATGAAAAAAATTGGGTATAAAAATCTACTAAATTAATTACTCTGCTGCAGATAAAATGAACAAACTACTGCTAGAGGAATCACATAGCAAAATTTCATAAATAAAATGTTAACTTAAACAATCCAGACACAAAACAGTACATAATGTACAACTACACTTGCTTCGAAAAAATCAAAACAAAGACGTTTAAAATCAGGATAATGGTTAATTTGAAGAGGATGGAACAGGATTAATGGGGAAAGGTAGCAAGAAGTTTCCGGTGTACTGGTAATGCTCTTTGTTGATTTGGATGGTGATCATGTGGGATCTCTTTATGAAAATATAAATGACTTATAATCTTTTCTGAATGACATTATACTTGAATATATGAATTCATCTTTCAATGTAAATAGGTCATGAAAGGCTCTCAATGTAAAGCAAATTTCAATATGTGGAATTTTAGAAATTAAACAAAATGAACTTAAAACTTTTAGCCAGTTTATAAACTTCCTTTTTCCTAAAATAGCATTGTCTCGCATGTTATCAAAACAAACAAAATTATTCAGGTCTAGATTTCCAATACTGATGTTAGAATTTCTAACAAAACGGTTGTGTATCTTTTTCTTTAATCTATTTCTTTAGCAACTATTCATTATGTTTTCTGTGGGAAACTTCAGGGGCTTCACATAAAACAAATGTGTAAACAGCATAATAACACTCCATGTTATATAAAATAAAGTGAAGATATTGAAAATTTCAATTTTGAGTCAATTGAAGATTTTAAATTATGATATTTTTTAAAATGAAGAAAGTAGGGAAAACCACTAGACCATTCAGGTATGACTTAAATCAAATCCCTTATGACTATAAAGTGGAAGTGACAAATAGATTCAGGGATTAAATCTGATAGACAGAGTGCCTGAAGAACTATGGACAGAGATTTGTGACATTGTACAGGAGGCAGGGATCAAGACCATCCCCAAGAAAAAGAAAAGAAAAAGAGCCAGACATCCTGGAATGTGAAGTCAAATGGACCTTAGGAAGCATCACTATGAACAAAGCTAGTGGAGGTGATGGAATTCCAGTTGAGCTATTTCAAATCCTGAAAGATGATGCTGTGAAAGTGCTGCACTCAATATGCCAGCAAATCTGGAAAACTCAGCAGTGGCCACAGGACTGGAAAAGGTCAGTTTTCATTCCAATCCAAAGAAGGGTAATCCCAAAGAATGCTCAAACTACTGCAAAATTTCACTCATCTCACATGCTAGCAAAGTAATGCTCAAAATTTTCCAAGCCAGGCTTCAACAGTACATGAACCGTGACCTTCCAGATATTCAAGCTGGATTTAGAAAAGGCAGAGGAACCAGAGATTAAATTGCCAACATCTGTTGGATCATCAAAAGGCAAGAGAGTTCCAGAAAAACAGCTACTTCTGCTTTACTAATTACACCAAAGCCTTTGACTCTGAAGATCACAACAAACTGTGGGAAATTCTTCAAGACATGGGAATACCAGACCAATACCTGCCTCCTGAGAAATCTGTATGCAAGTCAAGAAGCAACAGTTAGAACCAGACATTGAACAACAGACTGGTTCCAAGTAGGGAAAGGAGCACAACAAGGTTGTATATTGTCACCCTGCTCATTTAACATATGCAGAGTACATCATGTGAAACGCCCACCTGGATGAAGCACAGGCTGGAATAAAGATTGCCAGGAGAAATATAAATAATCTCAGATATGCAGATAATACCACCCTTATGGCGGAAAGTGAAGAGAAACTAAAGAGCCTCTTGAAGAAAGTGAAAGAGGAGAGTGAAAAAGTTGGCTTAAAACTCAGCATTAAAAAAACTAAGATCATGGCATCCAGTCCTATCACTCCAAGGCAAATAGATGGAGAAACAATGGAAACATGAGAAACTTTGTTTTGCGCTCCAAAATCACTGCAGACGGTGACTGCAGCCATGAAATTAAAAGACACTTGCTCCTTAGAAGAAAAGCTATGACCAACCTAGACAGCATATTACAAAGCAGAGATATTACTTTGCCGACAAAGGTCCATCCAGTCAAAGCTATGGTTTTTCTAGTAGTCATGTACAGATGTAAGAGTTGGACTATAAGGAAATCTAGTGCCAAAGAATTGATGGTTTTGAACTGTGATGTTGGAGAAGACTCTTGGGAGTCCCTTGGACTGCAAGGAGATCAAACCAATCCATCCTAAAGGAAATCAGTCCTGAATATTCACTGTAAGGACTGATGCTAAAGCTGAAACTCCAAAACTTTGGAAACCTGATGTGAAGAACTGACTCATTGGAAAAGACTCTGGTATTGGGAAAGATTGAATGCAGGAGAAGGGGACAACAGAGAATGAGATGGCTGGATGGGTCACTGATTCGATGGACAAGAATTTGAGTAACTTCCAGGAGTTGGTGATGGAATGGGATGCCTGCCGTGCTGCAGTCCATGGGGTTGCAAAGTGTTGGACATGACTGAGCGACTGAACTAAACTGGACTTATACGAAATGGACATGAGAGGAAAATGTGCTTCCAGGTTTTCTGTTCTGGTCTTTTCTGATGCTGTATCAAGCATTTCTTCCAAGGATGATACATCTTATCCATTTAGGAAATTATATTTAAACTAGTTAGCAAATTTTATGTTCGTTGTTATTGAGTTACAAAATCACTTTTGGAGGTATAAAAATATTGTAAATTCAAAATTATTTTTCTGTTTTTTAAATTAATTTATTGAAATAAATCTATTATGTGTATTATGTCTTCCTGCTAATAACATTTGAGAAGGAGAAATAAAACAGAAAATATATGGTGAAGAATTCACATGTCAAGAAAACAATCCAGAACATTCTTCATGAACTGCTTAGCCAGACTTCATTTCAGACTTCACAGGCAGTACACATTTGAGTTCAAGACTAACACCTGGATGACTATTTAATAGCAGCCTGCAGGGTCTCCTGAGATGGGATGGAAGAAGTCAGGTTGCATTTCCACTGCACCATCTTTCACAGCATATGTTAAGTCCAAAATATCCTAGGGAAACATTAAGCCACTTGTTCTACAATTGGAAAAGGGAAGAGGTGTATGCTCCATCTCATAACAATACCTTCTCCAAAGCTCAAGGTCAACTTATAACCCTTGTTAAGTATTAAAGTACACCTACATCAGCTTTCAAATCCCCTAAATCACATTATGTGTCTCTTTATAGAGTGGGAAAAGCACTATGGGTCTCTGGAAGAGAAAATGTGCTGGATTGAGACTTAAAATCTATCTGAAATTGATTTGAAACTCTTAGCAAATGATTCCTGAAGTGAAATGAAATCTGGAAATGAGTATTTATGAAAATTTGAGGATTCATTTAGAAAAGAGATTCTGTTATACTTAGAAAAGCACATGCCCTCACATCCTACACTATACTCTGCAATAGGTTTTATATTTCATATCTAAACTTACTACCTTATTTTCAATAAGTCAATGGAACAACATTGGTTGAGGGCCAGTCTTCTGGCTGTTGCTATCAATTAAGGAGCTGACAAAATTTGTGGATGTTATAAAATGATAAAGGCATTAAAGCACTCTAATATCATAGTAAATATAGAACTTTATTACAAGGAAATCTTTGTTAAGGTAAATTATAGGCAGGATAAAGAGTATACCTAAAGGTCAAAAAATAAAAATGTATCAGTAGTATTTGGGAAATAGTGATGCAAAAGCCTGTTGGAATTGAAAGCTATATGTTTCAGAACTAAGTTATAAAGTATAATGAAGCATCTGAGTGCAAGGTATGGCCAACCTTGAATGTCAGAATAAGCATTACGAACTGACTCTGCACTCATTTCTTTGGACGAGGTTGGCTTCAAAGTGTTAAACAGGCTAAAAAGAGATGAAAGAAGCCAAAAAATTGATGAGCCAGCTGGAACATTTGTTGAGTTGATTCAGGCGTGTGGTCTAGAATACTATTAATAAGAATGAAGAAAAAGAAACCTGTGGAAACTTTAAGACAAACTGCTTAGCAGCTGAAAGGAAAGACAGGGATCACAGTCAAATTTACTAACCACGCATAATATAGTCTTCATTTGTGCTCAATATTATGAATATAGTTAATAATACCACAAAGGTGATTTTCAATAGTAATGACTAACTAAAAGCACTAAACTGAAAAGACGAGTTGTTCATGTTCATGTCTCTATGCGTGGGCATTTCAAATTACACAGATCCACAGGAAACCTTAAGGTGGACAGGAAAGCAGAGAAAAGCTTAATGTCTTAATTTCAGTTCTTTCACTGAGATAAATGATTTTTAAAGGCACATACTGAAATTTTAGAATGTTCTGATTACAAAACAATAAAAAACAATAATGAATAATATTTATGCTGTCCTTGCCATGTACCAATAACTATGTTATGCATTTGAATAAATAATTTCATATATTCCTCAAAAATATCGCTTTGGGGTAATATCTATACTTAACTTTATATTATAGGAGACAAAAGGGATGCTCAGAGAGTCAAGAAAACTGCCATGGTCATAGAATTGCTAAGCAGGAAAACCTGAAGAGATAGACAGAGGTCTATCTGTTGACAAACTCTGCCCTTAAATTATAGGCATTGTCCTAAAGCAATCTTTTGTCAACCTTTTACAGCACTCTTTGTATTGTGTTGTAAATCACTTCAGTCATGCCTGACTCCTGGAAATGTCCTGGACTGTACCTGCCAGGCTCCTCTGTCCATGATATTCTCCAGACAAGAATACTGGAGTGGGTTGTCATGCCCTCCTCCAGGTGATCTTCCAAATTCAGGAACTGAATCATGTCTCTTATGTCTCCTGCACTGGCAGATGGGCTCTTTACCACTAGCACCACCATGGAACATTTCAAAGACCATATGACAGGAGTTAAGATACCTGAATATTAAACTTTGGTCTGTTACTACTGGTTCTGTGACTTTGGGCAAGTCAATTAAATCATCTTTATGATTCACAATTTCTCTGTATAAGAAATAAGAAGACTGGGGGGACTCAGATTCCTTTAAAAATAACATTATAAGATTAAATAATATATAATGCAGTGGTGTTGAAGAAGACTCTTGAATGTTGGAGAAGACTCTTGAGAGTCCCTTGGACCGCAAGGAGATCAAACTAGTGGTGGTGTGTTGTGATGGTGTTGGAGAAGACTCTGCGGTATTGGAGAACACTCTTGAGAGCTCCTTGGCCTACAAGGAGATCAAACCAGTCAATCCTAAAGGAAATCAGTCCTAAAAATTCATTGGAAGGACTGATGCTGAAGCTGAAACTCCAATACTTTGGCCACCTGATACGAAGAACTAACTCATTGGAAAAGACCCTGATGCTGGGAAAGACTGAAGGCAGGAGGAAAAGGGGACAACAGAGGATGAGATGGTGGGATGGCATGACCAACTCAATGGACAGGAGTGTGAGCAAGGTTCAGGAATCGGTGATGGACTGGAGGCCTGGCGTGCTGCAGTCCATGGAGTTGCAAAGAGTCAGACATGACTGAGTGACTGAACTGAAAGGAACGGACATGATTAGATGATATTTATCATATAATTAAGTTTTCAGAACTGTAAGGATTTATAATTTTTACTTATTCTGATTTTATCACTCACATCAATAATAATTCCTCATTTCCATTTATAGTCAGAGAGTTGAGATGCTTGTTGCCTTCTAGCAGCCTAAATTATAATTACTCAGCTTCGTAGTTGTTGACAAATACTTATTCGCTTTTAGAGCACTTTATTTTGCCCTGCTCAATCTGTCTGTTGTGTATTTTATTCTGGAGAGCACTATACAGAAGAGCTTAGCATCTTTACTCTCAGCATTAATACTCAATCATGAGCTTTCATTGAGGCTTCTAATATTACAGCAGTAAATCCACTTAGTACAGAAACACATTTAGAAAGAACATATTTAGCTTGGATTACACTTGCACTCTACAATTAAGATTCAATCCCTTCCAGAAAATTATAACTATGAGAAAACTGCATGGTGAGGTTGGACAAAGTTTAAATTATGGTTTTTAATTTTAAAATCACAGATATGGATACATACACACATATATATATATAAGATATTTTTGCTACTCCACATCTGGTAGTAATCTGAGTCACAACTTGCACTTGCTTGAATTTGGCAGCAACTGTTTCTTAAAATGTTAAGCATAAACTCTCTGGATATATTCTGAAAGATAATACCAAATACACTTAGGTAAGTAATGTGTAAATAAATTACTGGGCTTCCTTGGTGGCTCATTGATAAAGAATCTGCCTGCCAATGCATGAGAATCAGTTTGATCTCTGAGTAGGAAGATCCCCTGAAGAAGGAAATGGCAACCCACTGGAATATTCTTGCCTGGAAAAATCCCAAGGACAGAGGAGCCTGGCAGCTATGGTATCACAAAAAAAAAAACTAGGACAAAACTTAGCGACTAAACAACAACAAATAACTTACTAAGATTAAAGCAAATTTCATGGTATTTAGTAGTTATAGTAAAAGAACTGGACTCCCCAGGTGGTGCTAGTGGTAAAGAATCTGCTTGCCAATGTAGGAGACATACGAGATTCAGGAAGATCCCCTGGAGGAGGAAATGGCAACCCACTCCGGTATTCTTGCCTGAAGACCAATGGACAGACGAGCCTGGTGGGTTACAGTCCATAGGGTCACAAAGAGTTGGACATGGCTGAAGTGACTTACCACATAAAAGAACTAATATATTTTCACTTCAGTTCACTCGCGCAGTTGTGTTCAACTCTTTGTGACCCCATGGACTGCAACACACCAGGCCTCCCTGTATATCACCAAATCCTGGAGTTTACTCAAACTCATGCCGACTGAGATGGTGATACCATCCAACAGTCTCATCCTCCGTTGTCCCCTTCTTTTCTGTCTTCAATCTCTCCCAGAATTAGGGTCTTTTCAAGGAGTCAGTTCTTTGCATCAAGGTGGCCAAAGTATTGGAGTTTCAGCTTCAGCATCAGTCCTTGCTATTCATTCAGGACCTTGCAGGTCATTCAGGACTGATTTGCTTTAGGATGGACTGGTTGGATCTCCTTGCAATCCAAGGGACTCTCAAGAGTCTTCTCCAATACCACAGTTCAAAAGCATCAATTCCTCAGCGCTCAGCTTTCTTTATAGTCCAACTCTCACATCCATACATGACTGATGGAAAAACCACAGCTTTGATTAGACGGACATTTGTTGGCAAAGTAATGTCCCTGCTTTTTGATATGCTGTCTAGCTTGGTCAAAACTTTTCTTCCAAGGAGCAAGCATCTTTTAATTTCATGGCTTCAGTAACCGTCTGCAGTGATTTTAGAGACCAAAAAAATAAAGTCTGTCACTGTTTCCACTGTTCTTCCATCTATTTCCCATGAAGTGATGGACCAGATGCCCTGATCTTAGTTTTCTGAATGTTGAACTTTAAGCCAACTTTTTCACTCTCCTCTTTTAATTTCATCAAGAGGTTCTTTAGTTCTTCTTCACTTTCTGCCATAAGGGTAGTGTCATCTGCATATCTGAGTTTATTGCTTTTTCTCCCGAAAATCTTGATTTCAGCTTGTGATTTATCCAGCCTAGCATTTTGCATGACGTACTCTGCATATAAGTTAAATAAGCAGGGTGACAATATACAGCATTGATGTACTCCTTTCCCTATTTGGAACCAGTCTGCTGTTCCATGTCTAGTTCTAACTGTTGCTTCCTGACCTGAAAACAGATTTCTGAGGAGGCAGGTCAGGTGGTCTGGTATTCCCATCCCTTGAAGAATTTTCCACAGTTTGTTGTGATCCACACAGTAAAAGGCTTTGGCATATTCAATAAAGCAGAAGTAGATGTTTTTCTGGAACTCTCTTTCTCTTTCTGTGATCCAACGGATGTTGGCAATTTGATCTCTGGTTCCTCTGCCTTTTCTAAATCCAGCTTGAACATCTGGAAGCTCATGGTTCATGTACTATTGAAGCCTGGCTTGGAGAATTTTGAGCATTTCTTTACCAGTGTGTGGGATGAGTACAGTTGTGCAGTAGTGTGAGCATTCTTTGGCATTGCCTTTCTTTGGGATTGGAATGAAACTGATCTTTTCCAGTCTTGAGGCCACTGCTGAGTTTTCCAAATTTGCTGGCATATTGAATGCAGCACTTTCACAGCATCATATTTTAGGATTTGAAATAGCTCAACTGGAATTCCATCACTTCCATTAGCTTTATTCGTAGTGATGCTTCCTAATGCCCACCTGACTTCACGTTCCAGGATGTCTGGCTCTAGGCTGGTGATCACACCATCGTGATTATCTGAGTCATGAAGATCTTTTTTATATAGTTCTGTGTATTCTTGCCACCTCTTCTTAATATCATCTGCTTCTGTTAGGTTCATACCATTTCTGTCCTTTATTGTGCCATGAAAAGTTCCTTTAGTATCTCTCATTTTCTTGAAGAGATCTCTAGTCTTTCCCATTCTATTGTTGCCCTCTATTTCTGTGCATTGATCACTGAGGAAGGCTTTCTTATCTCTCCCTTGCTATTCTTTGGATCTCTGCATTCAAATGGGAATATCTTTCCTTTTCTCCTTTACCTTTCGCTTCTATTTGCAGCAATTTGTTAGGCCTCCTCAGACAAACATTTTGTCTTTTTGCATTTCTTTTTCTTGGGGATGGTCTTGATCCTTGTCTCCTGTTCAGTGTCACAAACCTCTGTCAATAGTCCTTCAGGCACTCTATCAGATCTAACCCCTTGAAACTATTTCTCACTTCCACTATATAATCATAAGGGATTTGATTTAGGTCATACCTGAATGGTCTCATGGTTTTCCCTACTTTCTTCAATTTAACTCTGAATTTGGCAATAAGGGGTTCATGATCTGAGCCACAGTCAGCTCTTGGTCTTGTTTTTGCTGACTGTATAGAACTTCTCCATCTTTGGCTGCAAAGAATATAATCAATCTGATTTCGGTATTGACCATTCTGTGATGTCCACGTGTAGAGTTTTCTCTTGTGTTGTTGGAAGAGGGTGTTTGCTATGACCAGTGTGTTCTCTTGGTAAAACCCTATTAGCCTTTGCCCTGCTTCATTCTGTACTCCAAGGCCAAATTTGCCTGTTACTCCAAGTATTATACCTGTATCAATTTTCTTTTTAGAAGAAAATAGATAAATGACTACTACAACAACAACAAAACCATAAATCTGGTTCAGGTTTTCCAAAAATATCAGGAATAACAATACTTCATTCTTGCCAAAATTTAAGTATTCAATGTGCTTCATTAGGATACCCCACAACACAGGTATATCTTTTTCAATCACATGTAGTTGATAGATGTTTTAAAAATATCCATCTTTGACATATGGAAAGCAAAGCAGCATCAAGTTAAACATACATATCACTTGTACCAAGTCAGTTCTGTGTGTTTCAAAAAGATCCTAGTCAGCTAAAAATTCCAATTTAAATAGTTGGAACAACCTATGTCTCTTTACCTAAGCTTAGGCATGAGATGGAAGACAGAGATTTTCTGGTGTCTCCTGAGTTTTCATTTCATTGTGCATCTCAGCAGAAGCACTCTCTGGGTTATATGTAATGTGAGTATACAAAAGAATACATTGTATAACATGAGCTCAGATAGTAGCTTATATTAAGTATATATAATACTTAATACAGTGTCAACCAACAAAGAAACAAGCAGAGTAATAGTGTTCTGTTGCCCAGATGCCTATTAAAATTTATAAGGAAATCCAGGAAACATGTGAGTGAGAGCAGGTCTGTAGAGAATACAGTGACCTGGAGGGATTGAGAGACACTTTCAGCTTTCCAATGAGGTAAAAACTTGATGTAATGACACTAAGATATTGACCTCTTTTAGCAATCTCAAGTAAAAGTGGAAAGCAGATGCCTATAACAATTTACACATCTTAATAAAGAGATTCATGTTGGTTTCTAATGTATTCACAAATTATAATAAAGATGAATTTATATACTTAAAAAGGTAAAATCTAGAGCTTTACACATACTTTTCATTTTGTCAATATAAAGGTATTTTTGTTGAGGAGAACAAAACTCTTTAACAGCTTACTAGCTAGACCTCTAACTTTTAAATATTTAGATTTTGAAATGTGGGCCTCTTTGTATTCTTGTAAAACAGAACTTAAAAGGGGAGGGGGTTAGGCATGTTTTTCTTGTGCCATTTTTCAATCAAAAGCTAATCAGAGGGAGGAAAAATGCACGTGTTTTACACAGAGAAGACTCCACACATGGACATAACCAGATGGTAGACACTGAAATCAGATTGATTACATTCTTTGAAGCCAAAGATGGAGAAGCTCTATACAGTCAGCAAAAACAAGACCGGGAGCTGACTGTGGCTCAGATCATGAACCCCTTATTGCCAAATTCAGATTGAAATTGAAGAAAGTAGAGAAAACCACGAGACCATTCAGGTATGACCTAAATCAAGTCCCTGATGACTATACAGTGGAAGTGAGAAATAGATTTCAGGGACTAGATCTGATAGAGTGACTGATGAAATATGGATGAAGGTTCGTGACACTGTACATAAGACAGGAATCAAGACCATCCCCAAGAAAAAGAAATGCAAAAAAGCAAAATGGCCATCTGAGGAGGCCTTACAAATAGCTGTGAAAAGAAGAGAAGCAAAAAGCAAAGGAGAAAAGGAAAGATGAATGCAGAATGCCATTTGAATGCAGAGTGCCAAAGAGTATCAAGGGAAGATAAGAAAGCCGTCTTCAGTGATCAGTGCAAAGATATAGAGGAAAATAATTGAATGGGAAAGACTAGAGATCTCTTCAAGATAATTAGCGATACCAAGGAAACATTTCATGCCAAGATGGGCTCAATAAAGGACAGAAATGGTATGGAACTAACAGAAGCAGAAGATATTAAGAAGAGATGGCAAGAATACACAGAAGAACTGTACAAAGAAGATCTTCATGACCCAGATAATCATGATAGTATGATCACTCACCTAGAGCCAGACATCCTGGAATGTGAAATCAAATGGACCTTAGGAAGCATCACTATGAACAAAGCTAGTGAAGGTGATGGAATTCCAGTTGAGCTATTTCAAATCCTGAAAGATGATGCTGTGAAAGTGCTGTACTCAATAAGCCAGCAACTTTGTAAAACTCAGCAGTGGCCGTAGGACTAGAAAAGGTCAGTTTCCTTTCCAATCTCAAAGAAAGGCAATGCCAAAGAATGCTCAAACTACCGCACAATTGCACTCATCTCACACACTAGTAAAGTAATGCTCAAAATTCTCCAAGCCGAGCTTCAGCAATTCGTGAACTGTGAACTTCCAGATGTTCAAGCTGGATTTAGAAAAGGCAGAGGAAACAGAGATAAAATTGCCAACATCATCAAAAAAGCAAGAGTTCCAGAAAAACATTTATTTCTGCTTTATTGACTATGCCAAAGCATTTGACTGTGTGGATCACAATAAACTTGAAAATTCTGAAAGAGATGGGAATACTGGACCACCTGACCTGCCTCTTGAGAAACCTGTATGCACGGCAGGAAGCAACAGTTAGAATTGGACATGGAACAACAGACTGGTTCCAAATAGGAAAAGGAGTACATCAACGCTGTATATTGTCACCCTGCTTATTTAACTTATATGCAGAGTACATCATGAGACACGTTGGGCTGGAGGAAGCACAAGCTGGAATCAAGACTGCCGGGAGATGTATCAATAACCTCAGATATGGAGATGACACCACCCTTATGGGAGAAAATGAAGAAGAACTGAAGAGCCTCTTGATGAAAGTGAAAGAGGAGAGTGAAAAAGTTGACTTAAAGCTCAACATTCAGAAAACTAAGATCATGGCATCTGGTCCCATCACTTCATGACAAATATGGGGAAACAATGGAGATAGTGACAGACTTTTTTTTGGGGGGGGGGGCTCAAAAATCACCGCAGATGGTGACTGCAGCCTTGAAATTAAAAGACTCTTGGCTCCTTTAAAGAAAAGTTATGACCAACCTAGACAGCATATTAAAAAACAGAGATATTACTTTGCCAACAAAGGTCCATCTAGTCAAAGCTATGGTTTTTTCAGTTGTCATGTATGGATGTGAGAGTCGGACTATAAAGAAAGCTGAGTGCAGAAGAATTGATGCTTTTGAACTGTGGTGTTGGAGAAGACTCTTGAGTGTCCCTTAGAGAGCAATGAGATCCAAACTGTCCATCTGAAAGATCAGTCCTGGGTGTTCATTGGAAGGATTGATGCTGAAGCTGAAAACTCCAATAATTTGGCCACCTGATGTGAAGAACTGACTCATTTGAAAAGACCCTGATGGTGGGAAAGATTGAACGTGGGAGGAGAATGGGATGACACAGGATGAGATGGTTGGATTGTATCACTGAATCGAGTAAACTCTGGGAGTTGGTGATGGACAGGGAGGCCTGTCCGTGCTGCAGTCCATGGGGTTGCAAAGAGTAGGAGATGACTGAATGACTGAACTGAACTGAACTCCTTGAGCTGTGTTGCACTCAGCTGGGCTGACTGAATAATACTCTTTTCTTTAAAGTGTTTTGGTCAAACTGGAAGCTGAATTGTTCTCCTATCTGTCTGTGGTACCTTCATAATAGCATAAGGCCATGAGAACACAGTATGCCTGGCACACATACACAGTAACTTTCTGTTTGCGTATTTAGAGAGAGATCTCTACCGTAGCTCCTTGTGAAAAATAGTTTGGAAGATATTAATAGATAATGGATACTTGCTTTGGAAAACATGACTTTCCAGCAAAACATTTATATGAAACTCTAGAAAATGAAAGTGACCAATTTCTAATTACATCCATATAGCAATTGGAAAGAACTGTAAGTAAAGCCACATACAGGGACAAATCTTATTGAAACAGTGAAAAGCAACGTGAAGTCCAGTGTAAACATCCTATACTTGTGGAGAATATGATTTAATTTTTAATATCTTGAAGGTGTTTGTTCTCTTCTCCACACGTTTCATAAAAGGCTGCAAAAAGATGAGTGCTATGCTCAAATAAGGGCTTCACGGGTGGCTGGATGGTAAAGAATCTGCCTGTCAATGCAGGAGATATAAGAGACTTGGGTTCATTCCCTGGGTCTGGAAGATCCCCTGGAGGAGCGCATAGATACCCACTCCAGTATTCTTGCCTGGGAAATCCCAGGGACAGAGGAGCCTGGTGGGCTGTAGTCTCTAGGGTTGCAAGAGTCAGACATCACTTAGTGACTAAACAACAAATGCTCATGTAAATGTGCACACAGCTCATTTTGTCTTCCCTAAGTTCATTCTTATATTTCTGTAAATTGCTTGTAGTGTCTTTATTCTTGGTATATTTTAATTAAGGGAATAACAGATGGTTAGAGTTTTATGTGTGCCATTGTTGCTGGTTATAGCATTGCATTGCACTTCATCTTTAAAAAAAAAAAAAAGAATATACTTGGATCCTTGGATATAAGTGAACAAATATTTAAACACAGAACAAAAGAAACCTTGATGTGAATTCATTTTTTGATGTAAGAGAAATAAAGTGGACAAGTACTACATACATAGAAGTGATAGTTCCGGCCACCCTCATGATTCTGTCTGAGGAGAGGCTGTGGGTCTGGCATGAAAAACGTACCTACACAGTGAAAGCCTCGGTTAGATTCACTATCCTGCCACAGACAACCTGCCAGACCCAGGAATAGAGTGAAACCAGGACAGAACATTGACTGTGAAGCCACAGTCAACCCTGTGAGACTTTCCATGAGAGGAACATATTGGGAAGAATGACAGAAATTGTTCCAAAAAATAACTAGTAATAACAGAAAAAGAAAACCCAGTGAGCTGAAAAAATGTAGCATGGTTGAACGGTAGGTAGCATTTGCATGGGGTGTGGATCACGTATGTGTGTGTTTGGGTCTGTGTCTATGTTTATGGGCATACTGTGTGAGTCAGTCTGTCAGATGTGTATCTTCTGTGAATTTTCTACTCTACTACTATACATATATTGGGAATATGTGGCCATTCTGCTTTTGGTCTTTTGGTAATATCAAATTAGTCTTAACATTTAAGCATGTATCTTTGAAGTTATTCATTATGACTGTATGCTACCTGGAAATGAATTTCTTTCAGAAAGTATTTAGAAAGAAAATGAAACTTTTCTTATTTCATAATATCTGATATTTTCTCTATTATAGCCAATAAGATCATGCATGCTCTCTTCAAATATATAGGATACTTTTTTCCCTTCAGCTGGTTCCATTTCAAGAGGAAAAATACACTAAAACGTCTGTGTTTAGGATTTTCTTTTTTAGAGTTGGCATTTTCTTAGAAGATAAATAAGTCCTCTTTAACTAAAGTTCATGCAATTAAAATATGTTCACAGAGAGACCTGAACCAATGCACTTCCAGAGTGAAACTAAAAGGGAAAAGAGAAATGGAACTTTGTGTGGTTATGTAATTTGGAAGGTGGAAATTCGATCAGAGTGGCCTAATAAAGAAATGTTGGAAAGGCATTCTGGGAAGAATTGGAGACAGACCATGCATCTAGGCACTGCATACAAATTGAGCTAAGATAAGGAAATGTCTGGGGATGGCAGAGGCAAAAGGGATACACGGAAAGTAAAATGCTTCATACAGTTTTTAAGTTGATACATATATTTTTACCCAATTTCCTCTGTGAAATGAGTAACACCTACACATCACTCATGATTTTAGAGTGATCTCACTGGGGAAAACTTAAATTGGTCCTAAATTTGAAATATGAGTTTGCAGAGGATGAAAGGCAGAAAGACAAGCAAATAGCAAATATCTAGAATACACATGTTCTGCAATGTTTTTTTCCAGTTTTACTGAGGAATAATTGACTTAAAATATTATGTAAGTTTAAGGTGTACAGTTAGATTATTTCATTTATATGAGCATATGTGACTTTACATGTATGTTTGTGTATGTGTATATATATGTGTGTGTGCATGTGTGTGTGTGTATCACAATGTTACCACAATAAGGTTAGTTAGTATATCCTTCAGCTCATAAGATTTTGTGGTTGCAATTGTTATGGTGAGAAAATTTAAGTTTCAATCTCATATCAACTTTCAAATATATTATCAGAATACTGCTAGAGCTCATCAATGAATTCAGTAAACTTGCAGGATGCAAAATTAATACACAGAAATCTCTTGGATTCCTATACACTAACAATGAAATATCAGATCAAAAAATTAAGGAAACAAAAAAAAAAATTAAGGAAACAGTCCCATTTACCACCACATCAAAAATAATAAAATACCTAGGAAACTGAGGCAAAAGACTTGTACTCAGGAAACAGCTGTAGCATGTTATATGTATGCATGTGTACACTCAGTCATGCTCCATTCTTTGCAACCCCATGGACTGTAGCCTGCCAGGCTCCTCTGTCCATGGAATTTCCCAGGCAAGAACACCAGAGCAGGCTGCATTTCCTATGCCAGTGGTTCTTCCTGACCCAGGGGCCAAACCCACGTCTCCTGTGTCTCCTGCACTGGCAGGCAGATTCTTTACCACTGAGCCATCTGGGAAGCCCACCCAGAAAACCATAAGATACTAATGAAAGAAATCAAAGATGACACAAACTGATGGAGAGATATACCATATTCTTGGATTGGAAGACTCAATAACATGAAAATGACTATACCAACCAATGCAATCTACAGATTCAATACAATTCCTATGAAATTACTAAGGACATTTTTCACAGAAATAGAACAAAAAAATTTACAATATGTATGGAAATGCAAAAGGCTTCAAATAGCAAAACCAACCAGGTTCAATATCAGGTCAGAGGAGATTAGAAATAGATATAGAATGAAATCATTTGTAGCATTTATTCCATGTAAAAATATTAGCTGGAGACTGGATAAATAACTTTTGGTGTAGTTATATTGTACAATATATTTATACTATGGACATAATAAAACATATATAAATAAATCATGCCCACTCATAAAAGTGGGTGAATGTTAGGAAAAGAATGATGAGAGGAAAAAGCAAGTTAGACGATACAATACAATTCCATTTTTGTCAACTTCAAAACCACGCAAGCCGAATAATATTCTGTTTAGAGATATAACCATATATGGTAAATGTTTTTAAAAGTACTAGTTAGGATACTTAGTGAATTTTTATCACTGTGAGTGGAGAAGGGTGCGATCTGGAATGCACCCTCAAAGATCTTAAGAATTTGGATAGTTTCCTGTGTTCCTTTTTCCTTTAAGGTAGATAGTGAAGAAAAAGGAGCTTGCATTGTTATTCTTTATATTGAATCACAGGTCACAGATATTATTTTGTATATATTCAACTTTCATACTAGCAATTTTGAAAAAAACAAAATAAAAAATTAAGGGTAGCATAGCTAAAAAATAATTAATATGCAGATTTTTAAATATTACTGGAGAAGAGAAGATCAAAGAAAGAACTCCATCCAAATTCAAAAATAGGAAAGCTAAAGCATGAAAAAATAAATAAGATCTCAGCAAGCATAAAGTGAAAAGATGCAAGGTTTCCTTTGGATTAAGGAAAAGAGCTGTTAGGGAATGGCAAGAAAAGTGGTGGCTTTAGGGTGGGGTGAAAGAAGTGAGCCTGAAAATAGACAAGCCAACCTGAAGGGAATATTGTTCAGTTAATCAGTTTATGAGGTCTGATTTTGGTTTCTTCTATTTTAGTCTCCTGAGATTTTTAAAATAGCATATCCTCAATATTTTATGTTTGAAAGGTAATTGTTTGTCCTGTAGAAGAGAACCGGAAAAAGTTCAGTAACAGGAAGAACAGTGAAGGGCTCAGTATCATTGCGACTTACTTTTCACATTTAATGCAAGCACTGTTTTCTAGTGTTTATGTTTAGATCTTCCACAGAAAATATACTTCTGCAGTGTGACTGGAATAAAGATTGCCAGGAGAGATATCAATAACATCAGATACGCAGATGACACCACCCTTATGGCAGAAAGTGAACAAGAACTAAAGAGCCTCTTGACGAAAGTGAAATAGGAGAGTGAAAAAGTTGGCTTAAAGCTCAACATTCAGAAAATTAAGGTCATGGCATCCGGTCCCATCACTTCATGGCAAATAGATGGGGAAACAGGGGAAACAGTGGCTGACTTTATTTTGGGGGGGGCTCCAAAGTCACTGCAGACGGTGACTGCAGCCATGAAATTAAAAGACACTCACTCCTTGGAAGGAAAGTTATGACCAACCTAGACAGCATATTAAAAAGCAGAGACATTACTTTGTCAACAAAGGTCCATCTAGTCAAGGCTATGGTTTTTCCAGTAGTCATGTATGGATGTGAGAGTTGGACTATAAAGAAAGTTGAGTGCCAAAGAATTGATGCTTTTGAACTGCAGTGTTGGAGAAGATTCTTGAGGGTCCCTTTGATTGCAAGGAGATCCAACCAGTCCATCCTCAAGGAGATCAGTCCTGGGTGTTCATTGGAAGGACGGATGTTGAAGCTGAAACTCCAACACTTTGGCCACCTATGTGAAGAGTTGACTCATTTGAAAAGATCCTGATGCTGGGAAAGATTGAAGGCAGAAGAAGAAGGGGACAACAGAGGATGGGATGGTTGGATGGCATCACCGACTCAATGAACATGAGTTGGGTGCACTGCAGGAGTTGGTGATGGACAGGGAGGCCTGGCATGCTGTGGTTCATGGGGTCACAAAGAGTTGGACACGACTGAGCAGCTGAACTGAGCTGACAGTGTGACTGGATCAATACCCTGGCTCTATAACTCAAGGCATTTCTTCTGCATTTTAAATTGTTGCAGTCTAAAATGTTTTCTGTAGTAAACAAACATTGTTGATTTCTTTCCTCAGAAAGCTCAAAGGAAAAAAAGTTAAGATGGAGAAACCAAACAAAATTCAGGTAAGAAAAGAAAAAAGAGTGACCAATAGATAACCCAGTGGGAGAGGGCAAGAACAGCAGGGGACTGGGAACTAAAAAACAGAGCTCAGAGAGGTTAACATTTGCTGCCTTCAGTTTCCTTACCTACAAAAAGAGAAGTTCAGCTAGATGATCCCAAGTTCCTCCAGAAAAATAAATGGATGATTTATTCTGTGATAGCATGACTCTGTTACACAGTATGAGTCTACTACAATGGTACAAAATCATCCATGGAGAGCTTTCCTTGAGTTTAAGATGCTAAAGTAAGTATTAAAACAATGTGACAAGTACACTATATAGTTGTATGCTTGAATTTCAACTTTAGCTTGATATTTTTGTATTTTTCAGGGATTTAATCTGGATCAAGGAACAACCGGAAACATTAATATCTGCCCCAACCTCTTGGGAAGTTATTATTTTGTGATAGAGAGCAAGAGGAGGAAAGCAATGATTTACCCAGCACTGCTCATCATCACGTGTTGCTTTTGAGACTAGAATTCAGGAATATTTTTCCCTTTGCTGTATGAAAATGACTGCATTTTTCTTAAAACATACAGGGTTTTTAATTCTGTAAAGATTAGCCTATTTAAGGTACCAACTATTTCAAAAAGAACAGTCATTCTCAAAAGCAGCAGAGTAACTGGAAGATTTTTATGGGTAAAAAAATATAAATCAATCAAAATGAATACCATTAATAAAATGATAATGGAAAGAATTACTAGTATAGTCCTCATAATTATAAAGGATTGTGGAGTAAAAAAGCTATATTTGGGAAGTATCTATTAAATTATCTTTATTCTTTCTTTTCAACTCTAAAGCAGAAAAATATTTGTTGACTGACGGTGTGTTTTGTTTTTATATTTTATGTATACTTACTGTGGCAAAAGGAAGATTTCCTGGAGTAGGAAATGGCAATCTACTCCAGTATTCTTGCCTGAAAAATTCCACTGACAGAGGAGCCTGGAGGGCTACAGTACATGGGGTTGCAAAGAGTTGGACATGACTGAGGACACTCTTTAGTAAAGTCCTCTTTTGTTACAGTGTCGTGCTAATAAAATTAAAATTTTAAATTGCCTTTAAATGAAATATTAATTGCTTATAATTGCAAAAAACTCTTAATACTGTAAAACAAAACTTAATTGCTAATAAAGTAAAAATGACAAGTGTGATTTAAAATAGCTAATATTTCTGATAGCTTATTTGTATCAGACATTTAGATACATTATTGTGATTAATGGGCTTCCCTCGTAACTCAGTCAGTAAAGAATTTGCCCGAAATGCAGGAGACCTGAGTTCAGTTCCTGGATGGGGAAGATCCCCTGGAGAAGGAAACAGCACCCCACCCCAGATATGACTTAGTGACTAAACCACTACATTGTGACTAATGCAAATATTCTCCCTTTGAACAAACTAGCTCAATCCCTCTGACTCCTTGTCAACTAGGCCTAAACATTGATCTATAAAGACTTGACAACCAACGAAGTTTCTATCAGCTCATGGACACATCCCTAGGATGACCTACTTTCACTAATAATGTGTGCCTGCAAAAACTTTAAAAAAAAGTTGCCAACAAAATTTACTGTTTGTTCCAGTCAATATCTGAAGCTAGGGCCCCTGTCTCCCAGTCTCCATGGGAAGATAGATGCCTACCTTCTGTAAGCTATGATTAGCAAAACCATATTGATGTCACATAGACCAATCTTTGCTCCCTGATTTTTACAATTTTTCACTTCCCTGACTCTACTGAACCCTACCCACCTACAGCCTCCTACTCCCTTTAAAATGCTGGGTCACCAGCATTTGTACAAATCAAGTGAAGTGAAGTCACTCAGTCGTGTCCGACTCTTTGCAACCCCGTGGACTGTAGCCCACCAGGCTCTTCTGTCCATGGGTTTCTCCAGGCAAGAATACTGGACTGGGTTGCCGTTTCCTTCTCTAGGGGATCTTCCCAAACCAGGGATTGAACCCAGGTCTCTCACATTGTAGGCAGACGCTTTAACCTCTGAGCCACCAGGGAAGCCCAAAGCTGACTTCAATTTACACTAGACTCTTTGCCCTATTTCCCTATTACTGATTAAAATCTGTCCTTACTACTTTAACTTGTATCTAACATTGTTTATTTTTGACCCTAATCATTTCTTACTTGTTGATGAAGAAATTAAGCTGGATAACTTACTTTGCAAGACAGCAAAAATAGGAAGTGGTAATGCCATAATTTCAATCTAGGCCTGTGTGATAATCACTGTTTGCTAGCTACCTTCTCATTTGGACAAATATGTGAAACTTTTCTTAAAAACTGAGAATATATCTTATCTTGAAGGTTAATCAGCGATACAGCTCTTTAAAATATGAGATATCAGCTTCTGAAAGTATACTTGCCATTAGAATTCACAACTGAGAAGCCAACTTCTGTTAAAAATTGCATTAAAATAATTCATAAAGGAAACTATAAAAGATTAAAAATGGATCTATCTAAAATAAAGATTTAAAAGACAGTATGTTAAATAAAAAGAACAATGACATGTTTTATTTCTGGTTTAATGGAATTGGTAATTAAAGAAAATGTTTCTTTATAGAATTTCAGTTAGATGTTTATAAATTCCTTCAGCAAAATCTACAAACAGAAACCGTATAGACTTGGGAATCAAGGAGACTAAAGTTCTAATCATAGTCCTGAATTTATTAATTATGTAACTTGAGCAAATTACTTAATTCTCTGAGTCTCAGTTTCTTCAGATACGTAGTAAACACAACATTGTGAAAGACAAAATTCTAAGATATTCCCCAAGATTTCTGGTCCTTTCTGTACATGCCCTATATGATATTTTTGTTGTTTAATGTGTGAGAGATCTATAAATATGATTCATTTCCATGATTAGGTTCCATTAGATGTTAAAATGATATTATATAGATGTAATTAAGTTCCCCAATCAGTTGACTTTGACTTAATCAAAAGGAATATTACCCTAAGTCAGCAGTTGTTCTTAAAAGAGGGTATAGATGTCATAGAGATGTACGTCTGTTGGCTTTTTAAAAACAGTAAATTATTATGTTGTGCGAGGATAATAAGTAGGTTACCTCTTGGAGTTGACTTGCAATCTCCAACTGCCAGCCAGGAAGAAACCTCAGCCCTACAACCACAAGGAACTGAATTCTGCCAGTAACTGAATCAGCTTGTATGAGGACCTCTAGCTTCCAAAGAGACCACTTCATTGGCTCCAGCTTGATGTTATTCTGGTGATACACTAAGCACTAGAACCAGCTAACTCATGCCCATTCTCCTTTGGATTGCTGAATCACTCTTCTGGTAGAAAAGGAATCCCAGATTATAGAGCCTGAGTTACCTTAAAATGTCTCAGCTCTTTCTCTTATAACAAAGGAAAGGAGATTATAAGATATCACATTATAAGGTACCATATTTTTAAACATTTCATGTATTTATTGATTTCTGGTTGTGCTAGGTCTTCACTGCTGTGTGGGCTTTTCTCTAGTTGCCAAGAGTGCAGGCTTCTCATTGCGGTGGCTTCTCCTGGTGCTGAGCACAGGCTCCAGGGCTCACAGGTTTCAGGTAGTTGTGGCCCAGGGGCTCAGGAGTTGCAGCTCCCGGGCTCCAGCGCACAGAATTAACAGTTGCAGCATACTGGCTTAGCTGTTCCACAGCATGCGGGATCTTCCCAGATCATGGATCAAAGTTATGTCTTCTGCATTGGCAGGCAGATTCTTTACCACCGGGCCACCAGGGAAGCCCACAACCATCAAAATTTTAATGACATACCATCCTTTCTTCTATTCATAAGATAAACCTTTAAAAAATGCATTCCAGAAAGACTCCTTTTTAGCTACCATTGGCTTCCATGACTGTTACCAAAGGAGCATGGGATCGCTATTGTTGGCACAGACCAATACAGCTCATTCCATGGTGATGGATACACTGACATCCAAACACTAGTGTTTCAATCCATGTTAGATGTCTCTTAACATGGAAAACCAGAGAAACGGCTATTTAATGACTGCCTTTCTAGGGGTCTTTTCTCAGGGTTGTGCAAGCTAAGGCTGCTTTTGGTGACCATTCGTCTTACCCTAGAGCTTGGGATAAATTCTGAATATCCTGTGGTATGGATCAAGGAATGACTTAACTGAGAAAAGGGGAAATGTATAAAGCTATGCACTTATAAGAGAAGGTAATTACCCTCCATCTTCCAATAATCCCCAGAGAACAGTGTTGAAGCCTGGAAGATTTGATGGAACAAAGTACAGGTTTCTGTTTTAGTGAAGGGACCTCATTCCTCCAAAATTTTTCTTATCAGTCAAAGGATACACAAATTCCATGGACACCAAGATTTTGGTGCTCAGTTTTTATAGGACCTTTATGGAAATGACAGCTGCCCAGCACCTCACAATGAGTTTTATAAGAAGTTGCAATCTTCCTGCATAAAAAAGAAGGTCACCATTATCATAGAAACTTTTTTTGGATACAGCACTTCCACTAGAAAGAGTTGAATGGATTTGTTCCAGCTGGCTTATTTCCCAGGCAATCCAGAATGAAATATAATCATTTTCTGATAATTCTTCCCCAAGGTTTCATCAAGTATAATTTTCTATCTTGGGAATTAGCCTGTCCACATGTTGAATAGGAATAGAATTCTATTATTTGTCATTCCTTCATCCTAACCTCCTATTCCCTGTTTGACTTTGGCATCCAAGCTGCAGTTTATCATTCTCCATGGGGGTGTGTCAAAACTGTCTTTTTTAACATTTTGTTCTGGTATTACATAATAAGCTCTGTGAGGATAGAAGAGTTTTATTTTGTCATCACCACTGACATCTCTAAGAACAGGGAAAAATGAGAGGAAAACCAGCCAATGCAAAGCCAATTTCCACTCAGGTCCATTCAGACACAACCTATCGTTTTCTTGGCTCCCTTGTGGCTCAGGAGTAAAGAACCTGCATGCCAATGCAGGAGACATGAATCTGATCCCTGGGTTGGGAAGATCCCTGTAGAAAAAACTGGCAACCCACTCTAGTTTTCTTGCCTGGAAAATCCCATGGACAGAGGAGCCTGGCAGGCTACAGTCCAAGGGGTCGCAAGAGAGTCAGACATGACTTAGTGACTAAATAACAATAGCAAATCATTTTCTCATTTAGGTCAAAGTAATGAAGAAATTTACTGTCTCTTTTTATCCCTTACTCATAGATTTCCAAGTATCTGGGAGTCCTGCCTGGGAAGACAGATTTATTTGCTCCCTCAATGAGCCTTTCTTTCAATATACCAACTGAGAAATCATTCATTTGATCTGCCTCAAAGTTTCACCTGTTGGTGATCACTAAAGCCAGTGATGCAAGGATGATTTTCTGAAGTCACAGTCAGCGCTGATAATCTCAAACACTGATGACAGTGCTTCTGTGTAGATGTGGATCACTCCCACCCTCCTCGAGCACTGTGAGTGCAGATGGCAGTGACCGAGTTCCTGAGATGCAGACGGCCACACCGCGGCTACACATGTCAGAGTCCAGGTGCTGATTTCCACGCAAAGCCAGCAGCTTCATTTGCAACTGCATTTCCTCACACAAATCCTGAAAATTCACAGACACCTGAAACTCTAAGTCTTTTTAGTTCTTGTTTTTTTTCCCCCCCTACAATTTTACAACATTATGATTTTGTCATGTTGTGCAGGAAGCTAATTTGAGTGAAATTACTTGACTCTAATTTAGTATTTTCTCCATATCAATGACCTGTCTTTTTCAGTTAGGTTCCCCTAAAATTAATTATTTATTAGAAGTCTCCTCATACCCCCACATAAATTGATCAATACCTGCCCTAAACCACTAGTTTTCCAGGTATGCCTGAATGCTGGGATGAATACAGCACTGGCTGAAGTTAGTGATCCCCCTTCTTGCCAGTTGCAAGATTAGAATCTTAAATATCCCTTTTCCAATATGTACTATTTTTCACCTGTTTCCCTACATTGTTAGTAAATTTTCTGAAGAATAAATATGATCACGTGACTATTTTTAAGAATATCAATCAATGAATAATACTCTCCCATATGTATTTCTGCATTGCTGAAAAGTTTTTTAAGAGTACACCATATCTCTGTCCTTTCAAAAAATATAAAACAATAAATGAAAAAGGATAGAATACTTAGAAATAGGGAAGAAATGCAGCTTCAGGATATAGGCAGACTGATGACAGATGCTGAATGAAAAGAGGAAGCTGAACTTTGGTACTAATTATGTAGTTTCCTATGATTCTGAGTGGAAATCTACAACTGATCGACAGAAATGAGCCTACACCTTTCCCCCACATCTCCTTCCCCACCCCCATAACTTCCTCACATTCTTCTCAGATCAAAATCTCTATATTCTTCATCTAGAAAGGATTGTTTCCTTCTTTTCTCTTCAAACAAAAGGCCTGCATTTGTGTGAACCCTGAAATCATATTTATGATGAAGAGAATGTAGTGCTCTAACCTCCCATGAGACTGTCCTTTAGTGGCGCCTTCTAGAACAATATATTCAGGGAACAGCTAGATTTACCAAAAAGAAAAAAAAACACAGAATGGCAAACTGACTTGAGTTTTCTGCCCTTCCATGAAATAGTTTCTCCTAGGCAACTTGAAAAACATTAAGAAAATGAGGAAAAGAGACTACCAATCAAATGTAAACTGGAAGAAAATCACATGCTAGAGCTAAAAGCAATCTTAACCGTTGAAGTACATGGCATTAATGTCCCTTAATTCTTTACCCTTCCCTTATCCACATCCTTCACATATGACTTGGCAATACTTTCTCCCATGAAGGACACAGAAGATATTTCACCAGCCCAGGCGTTTGGGCTTGGCACATGATCTGCTTGGGTTAACAGAAAATACATTTCTGCTGTTGTACCCACTCTCTTTCACATCTGCCAGAACAGAGGAACCAGCTGGGCTAGCTAAGGAGGAGGATTAGGGAATGTATGGAACTGAGCCATCCATGGATATATAAGCCTAGAACAGAAGACCCTCAGGTGACGTATGGATTGTGAACTAGGTAAGTGCATATTGCTGTGGAATACTGAGCTAATGTGGTTGATTTTGGCATTATATTAGTTGATACCATATCCAACAACTTCAACTCCTTCCATTAATAGAGGAGAAAACTGGACCCCAAAAGTGGAAGCAGATGAAGAGCAGTGTCAGGGCTGGAAGCTAGCCCCTGAAACAGAATCTTGAAGATCTGAGTATTTACTCCAGGCTCAGACATGCGCTGGCCACATGGACACTGGAAAGTCAATTAGTTTCTCTGAATCTCAATGTTCTGTTTGAAAATGAAGGTAGAACGTATCTGAAATAAAAACTAGAAACTGTCTGTTTTAAGTAAGGTATTTGATATGAAGACACTTGGTGAAAAAGGGAGAAAGAAGCTCAAAGTTAGTGCTTAGTGAATGTTAAGTGCATGATGAAAACTCTGTTTACATGATGCCACTTTATCTCATTTAATTTTTTAGATACCTGCCTATTAATAAGATAGGTGTGCACTCATTTGTTTAAAAAAAAAAACAACAGAATGACTACTGTGTGCTTACAGAACCAGATTCTATGGACATTTAATGAATAAACAAATTCTGGCTAAGGGAACTTTAGCAGCTTACCCAAGTAAGTTAACCTCAAAGAACTTGGCATATTTTTATTAATCAGTAGGGAGCCTACTGATTGTAGCTCAGAAAAACTGTTAACTATTGTAAAATAACTTTCTGCTACTGGTCACCCAGAAACAGGCTACAAAGTTATGCAAATTAGAGTGTCTGTCTAGAGCGTTGATGTGAAAATTTTTATTAAAAACATCTTTGTTTTTACTATCCAAGATGTCATGATATAAATGCCATGCCACCTGCCATTAATAGTTACTCTTGTTTCTAATTACAACAAAATTCCATCTGCTCTGGAAGATGACTACCCTTCTTCTCTTGGGGCACTCCCAAGGGCATCAGGTGCCTTTCAAATGCGCCACACGACCTATATTTTGATTCAAATTACACCCAACATACCTTTAAAACTCAATAATATGAGTCTTTAGGTTCAACTTCTCAGCATAAGAAGGAATGACTCCTTTCTAAGGTATCCCATAACACTTCTCAAAATTGAACACATCAATATAAGCCTGGGCAAATTTTGGGAAACACTCATAAGAGAAAAACACATTTATTTGCACCAACAAATATTATTTGGGAAAACATGAGGTCAATACCCTAAATTACTAGGAATGTGTATCAGCAATAGAGAATCTTGCTCTGAATGAGACTTAGACCATGAAAAAGTTGAAAATTGTGTGAAAGCAAATAAATTTCTCAGTTTCAAGAGTATTGAGTTAAAATTCCATTCCTGGTTTTCTAATTGCATTATTTTTGGGGTTGTTCAATTACTAAGTTTCAACCACATGGACTGCAGCACACCAGACTTCCCTGTCCCTCACTATCTCCCAGAATTTGCTCAAACTTATATCTACTGAGTCAGTGATTCCATCTAATCATCTTATCCTCTGTCACCCCCTTTTCCTCTTGCCCTCAAATTTTCCCAGCATCAGGCTCTTTTCCAATAAGTTGCCTCTTCACATCAGGTGACCAAAGTATTGGCGCTTCAACATCAGTGCCTCCAATGAATATTCAGGACTGATTTCCTTTAGGATGGACTGGTTGGATCTCCTTGCAGTTCATGGGACTCTTAAGAGTCTTCTCCAGCACCACAGTTCAAAAGCATCAATTCTTCAGGGATCAGCCATCCTTATGGTACAGCTCTCAAATCCGTACTACAATTGCAGTATGGTTATAAATATGAGAAGCATGTTCCCTGAGATGAAATCTGATGTAATTTCTTATGATCTTCACAAATTTTAGTCAATCAAGATTAAAGTAAATTGATCAGAACATGAAAGGATTAAGAAAATTTGCTTTTATTCCACCTCAAAATCTCTTGGCCAGTAAAATATATTTGATACAAATTCTACTGTGATGCTAAGTCACTTCAGTTGTGTCCAATTATTTGCAATCCTACGACCTGTAGCTCACCAGGCTCCTCTGTCCATGGGATTCTCCAGGCAAGAATACTGGAGTGGGTTGTCATTTCCTTCTCCAGGGGATCTTCCTGACCCAGGGATAGAACTGGCATCTCTTACATCTTCTGCATTAGCACACAGATTCTTTATCACTAGCGCCACCTGGGAAGCCCATAGATTCTACTGGCAGGTCTTGAAATTTACAATATTCCAAAGATATTGGAGGATGATGCTGGAAGAAGGTAGTGGAAACCTACCAGCATCTGAGATGACTTCCCTCTGGGCAAGGTTTCATTCTGTTTATTTTCATCACACAGAGTTACAAATTTCAGGACACAAATACATGAAGGGGGCAAGGAGTAAGAACTTCCTCTTCAACTTCCTATAAAGCTTTTTAGTTGTATGTGTTCTTATTTTTGAATAAAACCCCTTAAGTCATAATTTCTGAACAAAAATGAGTTGTAGACAAGAACTTTGCAGACATTTCATATTCTTTTCCTTGTTGAAATATTTAAAATGTGTACTGTGAAAAGAAACATACATTTGGAAAGAATCTCTTTGATAATTTGCTTAACTGTTCTAGCTAAGTAGTTTAACAGTATATATTATGTATATATAATTATATAAATGTAATAGTATATATAATTATATATAATAGTATGTTAGTAGTAGAGTATGTGTGTGTTTATATACTATATATATATATATATATATATGTTTATAAATAATATATATGGACAGGGCAGTATTCCAGTTCACAAAGGAAATTTGAACTTAAAAGGTCATTAACAGACAAAATACACAAAATACATTTTCCTACTGAAAATATTAATATACACTATGAAAGACAACTGTGGCTTTATAGTAGTATCTGAGGCAGGACACAGATGGGTCCCAGGCTGAGCAGTTGGAGTTCATCCCATGTGAACAAATACTCCAAAATAGCAGAAGCAAGAGAAGAGTTGAGCCCTGCCCAGATGAAAGCCCACATGTTCATCATTCTCCACATCAGAAAGACCTTCCTGACTACACATATGCAGAAAGGCTCCTTGGAGGTCAAAAATGGAGGGGGCATTAGCCCATAGGAGTGATGTCAGTCAACCCATAGACCTCTTAGCTAGAATTCATCTTGGCTAAGAGATGCACACTCACATATGGGAGGACCCTGAGAAAAACAAAATCCATCTGGTTCTGGACTCAGAACCAGGAAAAGCAAAATGACTGGCCAAAGAAACCCAGAAGATACACCCCACAAAAGTGATTCAAACCACAAGTGTGCAACTGTGAGTCTGCTTGTAGTCTATCCACACGTACACACTTTCCTCCTAATAAAGGTTTTACTACTTTCTGTCTTTATGTGAAAATTCATTTCTACACAGCTGAAGGGACAGACTCTTGTCCCTAGGATTCACTGTTCTCACTGCAGCGGTCTGACTTCAGTCTCTGGCCAGGAACCAATACCCTGTTTCAAGGGGCTGCAGGCTGAGGCCACCCATTTGCATTTTGTAAACTCTAGGAAGTACTTTCTAATCCTCTGCCTTATTTCAAGCAACAAGAAACAGTCACTGTGCCAGATTAAATTATAATTTATATTTGCAAATAAAAGAGGACTCCTGAAGAAATGCATTTTTCAGCATTATTGAAAAGCAATTGAGAGAAGAAACCATAAGATATTTCAAGTGTATAATGGGATGATTTGATAAGAATATTTGAAATGGAATTCTTTTATGGGTAGGAAAGTGTTTACTATGTTTAATCTCCACTCAAATCAACTTCCCTTTTATTTGAGGTTCAGTTCAGTTTCGTTGCTCAATCGTGTCCGAGTCTTTGTGACCCCATGGATTGCAGCAAGCCAGGCCTCCCTGTCCATCACCAACTCCTGGAGTTCACTCAAACTCATGTACATTGAGTTGGTGATGCCATCCAACATCTCATCCTCTGTCGATCCCTTCTCCTCCTGCCTTCAATCTATCCCAGCATCAAGGTCTTTTCAAATGAGTCAGTTCTTGCATTAGGTGGCCAAAGTACTGGAGTTGCAGCTTCAACATCAGTCCTTCCAATGAATATTCAGGATTGATTTTCTATAGGATAGACCAGTTGGATTCTCCAACACAACAGTTCAAAAGCATCAATTTTTTGGCCCTGCATAAAAGCATATGCTTGACATCTTATGTTCTTTAATCTCAAAAGAGATCTTCACGACCCAGATAATCACAATATTATGATCACTCACCTAGAGCCAGACATACTGGAATGCAAAGTCAAGTGGGCCTTAGGAAGCATCACTATGAACAAAGTTAGTGGAGGTGATGGAATTCCAGTTGAGCAATTTCAAATCCTAAAAGAAGATGCTGTGAAAGTGCTGCACTCAATATGCCAGCACATCTGGAAAACTCAGCAGTGGCCACAGAACTGGAAAAGGTCAGTTTTCATTCCAATCCCAAAGAAAGGTAATGCCATAGAATGCTCAAACTACTGCACAATTGTACTCATCTCACACGCTAGTAAAGTAATGCTCAAAATTCTCCAAGCCAGGCTCCAACAGTGCATGAACTGTGAACTTCCAGATGTTCAAGCTGGTTTTAGAAAAGGCAGAGGAACCAGAGATCAAATTGCCAACATCCGTTGGATCATCAAAAAAGCAAGAGTTACAGAGAAACATCTATTTCTGCTTTATTGACTCTGCCAAAGCCTTTGACTATGTGGGTTACCACAAACTGTTGAAAATTCTGAAAGAGATGGGAATACTAGACCACCTGACCGGCCTCCTGAGAAATCTATATGCAGGTCAGGAAGCAACAGTTAGAACTGGACGTGGAACAATAGACTGTTTCCAAATTGGGAAAAGAGTACCTCAAGGCTTGCCGGGAGCCAGCACACGAGATCCCACCCATGACAAGGTCGTGAGGAGAAGACCTGACAGGCAAGGCAGATCAGGACTTCAGGGATTTCGAAAAGCTGCCCTGGCGCTCACCTTAAAGATGATCTCTGTCTTTCTGATGCTTACTGTATTAGACTACTCCCTAATCTCTGTGACACAGGTAGAAGGCCTTCCCCGATCTCTTTCCAAACAGAATCAACTTAGAACTTTAATCAATATGTCCCCCAGAAGGTGGTATCCTATAAGATTATCCAGGATGAAAGGAGTGTTTCAATTTAGACTCCTTTGCTGGCATTCTAGCCTGCTTGGCAAAAGCATACTAATGCACATGACTGCTCACAACACCTTAATCATAAACAGCATAGAGAACCTGATCACACAAAAGGCTCTAATAGGCATAGAGGCCTTCCAGAGGTGAGGAAGCCCTATTAGAGAACACAAAAATATTATTCTAAGAGCGGTTATAGTTAAAGATTTAGAAAAATAAGAGCTTAGAATTGTTAATTTTAACCAGGAATGCTAAACAGGGGCTGTCTCACCAGAGCTGCAGAGTCTTTGTGTGGTAAACCTTTTAGATAAATTTAACTGATAACTTCTGCAAAAGGACTGACCTTTGTGTTCAACAAAGAATAGATTACAGAAAACAGCTTTGCATTCACCTAGGTCAAAAAATGTCAATAGGCCCCAAGGCCAGAAGATAATGTATAAGACTCTCACAAAGAAGTATGCAGAAAACACACTGGTTTCGTGTAGGACAAGCTGATGTAATATTAAACTATCTTCCCCTTAAAAATGTACTAACTTAGAATATAGAAGCTACAGTAAAAAAAATAAAGATTTGCCAGACTCTACTACACACCCCCAGTCTGGTCTCTCTCTCTCTCTTTTTTTCTTGCTGACGCCATTCATCCTGAGGGTACCCCTGGATCCTGCTGAGGCTGGACCCCAGCAAAGGATGTATATTGTCACCCTGCTTATTTAACTTATATGCAGAGTACATCACGAGAAACGCTGGGCTAGATGAAACACAAGCTGGAATCAAGATTGCCAGGAGAAATATCAATAATCTCAGATATGCAGATGACACCACCCTTATGGCAGAAAGTAAAGAAGAACTAAAGAGCCTCTTGATGAAAGTGAAAGTGGAGATTGAAAAAGTTGGCTTAAAGCTCAACATTCAGAAAATTAAGATCAAGGCATCCAGTCCCATCATTTCATGGCAAATAGATAGGGAAACAGTGGAAACAGTGAGAGACTTTATTTTTTTCAGCTCCAAAATCACTGCAGATGGTGATGGCAGCCATGCAATTAAAAGACGCTTGCTCCTTGGAAGAAAAGTTATGACCATGATAGACAGCATATTAAAAAGCAGAAACATTGCTTTGCCAACAAAGGTCCATCTAGTCAAGACTATGGTTTTTTCAGTAGTCAGGTATGGATGTGAGAGTTGGACTGAGAAGAAAGCTGAACGCCAAAAAATTAATGCTTTTGAACTGTGGTGTTGGAAAAGAGTCTTGAGAGTCCCTTGGACTGCAGCAGATCCAACCAGTCCATCCTAAAGGAAGTCAGTCCTGAATATTCATTGGAAGGACTGATGTTGATGCTGAAACTCCAATACTTTGGTCACCTGATTGGAAGAAGTGACTCAATGGAAGAGACCCTGATGCTGAGAAAGACTGAAGGAGGGAGGTTAAGGGAACAACAGAGGATGAGATGGTTGGATGGCATCACTGACTCTATGGACATGAGTGAGCAGGCTCTGGAGTTGCTGATGGACAGGGAAGCCTGGCGTACTGCAGTCTGTGGGGTTGCAAAGAGTTGAATATGACTGAGCGACTGAACTGAACTGATTCTGTTGTCTGGGAACAGAAGAAAGAGGTTTTTTTCTCAATCTCTGCCCTGACTATTTGCACTGGTGTGCTAGTTAAAAGTCAGTTTTTTCCAGAAGAAAACAAAGTCTTAATTTGTACTGTTTGTTAATTTAGATGCTATAAATTTTCCCTCTAAGACCTATTTCAAATTATTGCTTTAATGACACTGCAATGTGAATGTGGGAAGAAATGCTCACAATCAGATCTTCAGAGGTACAATCAGCCAACTCAAAAACACTTCTCACTACTTTTTAGCCATACACACTAGCAAAAAACAAGCATCTAGAAATAACAATATATTCTAAGGATACAACTCCCCATTAGTAAGACTTTAGACAAGTACATAAAGCGAAGTTTATGGCATAAATAGCCTAAGAATTATAACACAGATTTACTAACTTATAACACCTTACACATTGTGTCTGACTTAATCCCCATTACAGAATTCAGATGAATAAACGGAGGGTCTCAGCTTCACATAATTAGTAAATGGCCAAGTGGGGAACCAACCAAGGAACTGTCTCTCAAACTGTCTCCCTCCATGAGCTCAACTCTGGACAACATTCACACATCCTTTTCTCAAGACCTATATCCTAAAAAAAAAAAAAAAGAGTCTTAGCTACAGCACACAATTCTTACAGGTCAATACATTTTTTAAGGATAAACACAACCCAGGATGTTAAAAATATGAAAATCTGTCTGTGAGGGACCACCTTATTCCATTAACATCCCTTGCCCATAAATATGAGATTTTCTAATATGATTCAATGGAAAAAGAATCGAGTAACTTTTTGATTTGCAAGAAGAAAGTTACAGAAATTTCAATAGTTTGAAGCTCTATTGTGATAGATGGGGAAGCAAATATAAGTCTAAAATGAGAAGAGAGGCAAAAATAAAGACCCCTTAGAAACAATAATTGGCTGACTTATTTATCTTTTTATCCCTCTGGTTCAGGATGTAGCTGAACTCAGAGCAGGTGCTAGATACTACTTTGAAGAAAGGAAAGAGAATTGGAAAGCAAGCCAGATGGAAGGAAAAACAAAAGGGAAAGAAAAAATTCTGAAGGCAGCAAGGGATACCTGGTGGGCATCCTTTTAGAAATGTGAAGTGTGTCCAAAACTGGAGTGAAAAGGCTGTCACTGCTC
Organism: Muntiacus reevesi; assembly: GCF_963930625.1. Taxonomy (NCBI): domain Eukaryota; kingdom Metazoa; phylum Chordata; class Mammalia; order Artiodactyla; family Cervidae; genus Muntiacus; species Muntiacus reevesi. The sequence continues at coordinate 211,163,011 of NC_089249.1, forward strand.
TGAAATATGGCCTAAAGTTGACATTCACCTGAGCACTGACTTCTACTGGAATACAACTGAGCGAACATTTTTTGTAAGCTTAACCTTACACACCTTGCCACAACATGGAATTCTCCTGGTCACACTCATTTATAGAACATAGTTATTAACTATTGTGCAGAACAATGTAGGTTCTCATGTCATGTCTTTATATTTGTATATTTAACAGCAATTAAAATTAAATCAACAAAATTTATATTTTCAATTGCATAGGCAATGTACATGCTTTTTATTTTTCTATGAAAAATAAAGATTATCTTATTCAGAGCATACTGCAAAAAAGAATGAAACAAACATGTTAGAAAATCCTCCCTTTTCATGCAGTGAAATAAATGAAATTTCTACCTGGAAAATGATGATCTCATTAGCATCACTGTCATAGATTAATGGCAGTTTTTAGTATGTACCCATTGATAAAAGACTCTTTCTGGCTTTTAATAAAGTACTGTTTATTCCATAGAGGATTTTATAATCTCCCAACCTGTTTCTTTTTAGAGTGGTTCAGTTGCTTTTTCCACTAGAGTAATTTTCATTCATTCTCCAAACAATAATAATCTAAAGTACACTCTGGGTAGCACTGCAGACTTAGATTATTAATGAACTTTTAACTGCCCAACTTTTTTTTTTTAACATAGCAATTATTAAGGGTTAATTATTTCTTGCTCAACATTCAGAAAACTAAGATCATGGCATCTGGTCCCAACACTTCATGGGAAATAGATGGGGAAACAGTAGAAACAGTGTCAGACTTTATTATTTGGGGCTCCAAAATCACCGCAGATGGTGACTGCAGCCATGATATTAAAAGATGCTTTTATTTCCAATATTCTGGGAAGTGGGTCATAGAGGATCCTGCTGTGATTTATGTCAGTAAATGTTTTGCCTATGTTCTCCTCTAGGAGTTTTATAGTTTCTGGTCTTACATTAAGACCTTTAATCCATTTTAAGTTTATTTTTTTGTATGGTGTTAGAAAGTATTCTAGTTTCATTCTTTTACAAGTGGTGGACCAGTTTTCCCAGCACCACTTGTTAAAGTGATTGTCTTTTTTCCATTGTATATTCTTGCCTCCTTTGTCAAAGATAAGTTGTCCATAGGTTCGTGGATTTATATCTGGGCTTTCTATTCTGTTCCATTGATCTATATTTCTGTCTTTGTGCCAGTACCATACTGCCTTGATGACTGTGGCTTTGTAGTATACTCTGAAGTCAGGCAGGTTGATTCTTCCAGTTCCATTCCTCTTTCTCAAAACTACTTTGGCTATTCGAGGTTTTTTGTATTTCCATACAAATTGTGAAATTATTTGTTCTGGTTCTGTGAAGAATACCATTGGTAGCTTGATAGGGATTGCATTGAATCTATAGATTGCTTTGGGTAGTATAGTCATTTTGACAATATTGATTCTTCCAATCCATGAACACGGTATATTTCTCCATCTGTTTGTGTCCTCTTTGATTTCTTTCATCAGTGTTTTATAGTTTTCTATGTATAGGTCTTTTGTTTCTTTAGGTAGATATACTCCTAAGTATTTTATTCTTTTTGTTTCAATGGTGAATGGTATTATTTCCTTAATTTCTCTGTTTTCTCATTGTTAGTGTATAGGAATGCAAGGGATTTCTGTGTGTTAATTTTATATCCTGCAACTTTACTATAGTCGTTGATTAGCTCTAGTAATTTTCTGGTGGAGTCTTTAGGGTTTTTCTATATAGAGGATCATGTCATCTGCAAACAGCGAGAGTTTCACTTCATCTTTTCCTATCTGGATTCCTTTTACTTTTTTCTACTCTGATTGTTGTGGCCAAAACTTCCAAAACTATGTTGAATAGTAGTGGTGAGAATGGGCACCTTTGTCTTGTTCCTGATTTTAGGGGAAATGAACTTAAAAGCTTTTGCACAACAAAGGGAACTATAAGCAAGGTGAAAAGACAGCCCTCAGATTGGGAGAAAATAATAGCAAACAAAGCAACAGACAAAGGATTAATCTCAAAAATATACAAGCAACTCCTGCAGCTCAATTCCAGGAAAATAAATGACCCAATCAAAAAATGGGCCAAAGAAGTAAACAGACATTTCTCCAAAGAAGACATACAGATGGCTAACAAACACATGAAGAGATGCTCAACATCACTCATTATCAGAGAAATGCTAATCAAAACCTCAATGAGGTACCATTACACACCAGTCAGAATGACTGCTATCCAAGTCTACAAGCAATAAATGCTGGAGAGGGTGTGAAGAAAAGGGAACCCTCTTACACGGTTGGTGGGAATGCAAACTAGTACAGCCGCTATGGAGAACAGTGTAGAGATTTCTTAGAAAACTGGAAATAGAACTGCCATATGACCCAGCAATCCCACTTCTGGGCATACACACCGAGGAAACCAGATCTGAAAGAGACACATGCACCCCAATGTTCATCGCAGCACTGTTTATAATAGCCAGGACATGGAAGCAACCTAGATGCCCATCAGCAGACGAATGGATAAGGAAGCTGTGGTACATATACACCATGGAACATTACTCAGGTATTAAAAAGAATTCATTTGAATGAGTTCTAATGAGATGGATGAAACTGGAGCCCATTTTACAGAGTGAAGTAAGCCAGAAAGATAAAGACCAATGCAGTATACTAACGCATATATGTGGAATTTAGAAAGATGGTAGCAATAACCCTATATGCAAACAGAAAAAGAGATACAGATGTATAGAACAGACTTTTGGACTATGGGAGAAGGCGAGGATGGGATGTTTCGAGAGAACAGCATTGAAACATGTGTATTATCAAGGGTGAAACAGATCACCAGCCCAGGTTGGATGCATGAGACAAGTGCTCAGGGCTGGTGCACTGGGAAGACCCAGAGGGATTGGGTGGAGAGGGAGGTGGGAGGGGGGATCAGGATGGGGAATACATGTAAATCCATGGCTGATTCATGTCAATGTATGCCAAAAAGACTACAATATTGTAAAGTAATTAGCCTCCAACTAATAAAGATAAATGGAAAGAAAATAAAAGATGCTTACTCCTTGGAAGGAAAGTTATGACCAACCTAGACAGCATATTAAAAAGCAGAGACATTACTTTGTCAACAATGGTCCATCTGGTCAAGACTATGGTTTTTCCAGTATCATGTATGGATGTGAGAGTTGGACTGAGAAGAAAGCTGAGCACCAAAAAATTGATGCTTTTGAACTGCAGTGTTGGAGAAGACTCTTGAGAGTCCCTTGGACTGCAAGGAGATCCAACCAGTCCATCCTAAAGGAGATCAGTCCTGGGTGTTCATTGGAAGGACTGATGCTGAAGCTAAAAGTCCAATACTTTGGTCACCTCATGTGAAGAGTTAACTCATTGGAAAAGACCCTGAAACTGGGAGGGATTGGGGGCAGGAGGAGAAGGGGACGACAGTGGATGAGATGGCTGGATGGCATCACCGACTTGATGGACATGAGTCTAAGTAAACTCCTGGGAGTTGGTGATGGACAGGGAGGCCTGGCGTGCTGTGATTCATGGGGTCGCAAAGAGTGGGACACGTCTGAGCGACTGAACTGAACGATTTCTCCATTAATAAGTATTCCTTGACCAGAGAGAAGCATTTATGCTATGAAGACTTTTATTACAAAAAATGTAGCACCTCCCAATACCCCGTTTATCTTAATGCTATTGGTTGAACGTTTTTTTCAAACCTTCAGTACAATTGAAATCATCAGGATCAGCTATTCATCAAGTTTGAGATACTTATTTTTAAAAGCAGTAGCTATTCTGATTGTACAAGGTGGACAACACCATTTGTTCTTCAATTTAAAAATCAGTAAAAAAAAAAAAAAAAAAAAGTATTTTTCATGCCTTTTTGCCTTCTTTATCTCTCTTTATCTGTTCAGAAGAAAGATTAGTATTGTCAGTAGGCACTATGTACCTCAGGAAAAGTAGAATCCCTTGACAGATGTGCTGTTGCTGGATAAGGGGAGATGATGGACAAAAGTCACTTTACAGAAAGAATTTTCCAAAATAAGTCACAGGAAGACATTCAGGATCTATTGGATGGGCTGCTATGAAGATAAGGCCACAGCCCTGTGCCTTAAAGGAATGCAACCTGGGAGCAGCAGGCAGTTGGCACCCAGATTTAATGAATTTAATCACCTCCTACTTCAGAAACTCTGAATTCACTGAAAGGACACTAAAATGGATTTATTCTATTAAAACTTAATTTAATAAAATGTCTGGGGCTTTTGCTGCTTACAGGGAGAAACTCTGTTTAAACATTCATGCATATCAGAGGTGACAATCAGTACGACATTCATCAATCAGGAATAACATTAGTGACTGCATGAATTCAGAATCCTTGAGGTTCCCTGAATTATAGCAGGTACTAATCCTTCACAAAGTGAATCATGGTGACTCGGAGGATCTCTGATATAAAATGTTAGTGAATATCTACCAGGTTTAGTGTTTATTATCAGTGCCTTCTAAATGAATATAAGCCCCATACAGCTTTTGATTCTGTACGTACTTATTCCTTCTAATAGATAATGTTCAGGTTCTTTTTGACTAATGTCTATTTCTTCCTATCCTCCTAACCCTGATGCATTTTTAAACAGGTGATACTTCATCTCCAGTTACAGTGCTTAGATCCTATATACCCTTATGTTTTCCTCTCACTTCATATTTTGAGATTAACTTCCACAATGACACCATTGTCACGGAATATGAAGTGATTCCCCTGTAGGTTGCATTTTCATCACTGATACCACTTTTTCTCATCATGGAGTTTGCAGACCACCCCTATTCTCCCTCCTGAAAATGGTGACTATTAAACTCACATGAAATGTTTAATCAACTTACTTCACAAGCCTGGAATTAAATCTTATGTAGAAAGATATACAATAATCAAAAATCAATATGAACATCTACACTCCCATCATCTTCCCACACTCACCTTCATCTTACTTGGGGGAACATTTTACTCGAAATATTTCTTCCTTCATCTGCTTAATGTGCTAATAAAATTAATGAGGACAGTATTTGGGGGCAAGGAAGAAAACCAGAATGTTAACACTCATATGTCATAATTCCTCTTACACACATACATCTTGAATATGATTATCTAAACTGACTGATACTAAAACTTGAAGGGGCCTTGCATGCCACAGATGCTGAATGTGGATTTGTGAAAGAAAAAAAAAAAGAACATAAAATAGTTCTGTCTAGGAAGAACTCTCCATCCACTAGACATCTCTGCCCTTCTCAAGTTATTGGTACTATGTCATGCTGTGTAGTCAGCCACAGGTATGGCCGACTATCAGAACTGGAAAAGAAATATAAATGAACTAAATTCCTTTAGACTTGCAGCTGATTTTTGAACACATTCTAGAAATGGTGCTATTCTTTCCTCTTTCAACTGAATCTCCTAGGATGATAGAGTGAGTGCAAAGCTAGAAGAAAAAAAGAGCATTATTGAATTCATTCAATAAATGCTTTTAGGTACCTACTATGAACTGACACTAAATCACTTGAAACCCCTTTGAGATGTAGGTAAAGGATACACCAGGTACTGGTTAGCCATTAGAGATGCTAGACAGGCAAACATGATTATAATACAGTATTGATAAGTACCAAGATTGGGCCAAACAGTTGGGCTATTAGCTATCAGAGTAACACAGGAAGACAGCTGATGCAAGGACAGGGGATAACTCAGGAAGTTTTCTGGAGTTACTGCTGCTGAGCTGAGTGACAACCAGTGAGCCCCTCAAAGGGAAGGTGGAAAGGGTGCTCCAGTCAGGGGAGGTTTGAATTTGTTTAAAGGAAACAGGCTGTAAAGTTGTAAAGGGCAAAGGATGATCTGAGTCTGAACTCCCAGGTTTAATACCTATTGGGCCAGGGCAGATGATTTTCTTTTAAGTATCTATCTACCCATTGGCAGCCTTAGAGAGAACGAGAGAGTGAAAAAGAAAACAAAAAACAGTGCTTAGCAGCATTTAGGTACTTACACTCAGGAACTCTATACATCTGGAGCAAAAATTATTCAAGTTAGGTAATGATTACTGAGGTAGAAAAGAGAGTTGAAGGTTAAAAGACTTTCTGCTAGGAATTACTAGTTGTCTCAGGTTGTAATTTACAGAGGCAGATATCAAGCAGAGTATGATATACAAGATGTTCATAAGGGATCAAAACATACGAAAGAAATGGTTAAATAGGATAAAGCAGAGGAAGAGCTCAAACTGCAAGGGAAGCACAAGAAAGCCCTGGCCAGCCCAGCAGAGAATTTGCGAGTGAGCAGTGCCTTTCAGAGTTATATACATGGGCCAAAATGGCCATGTCTTTATCTCTTTGCCTTACTCAGTTACAAGAGGGCTGTCCCAGGAAAGACATGACATCAGACTAGGCAGCTCCCAGCTCCCATTTGCTGAGACATGAATTCTCTGCAGTTGGGCATTAAGTATTTCCTTGAAGGGGGATCTAGGAGGCACATCTCTGCATCTATAACAACAGTGTTCCCTAAAAGCATGTCCTCTCCCTGTTCTGGGTGAAAGCAAGATGGCACTTAGACCCTAACAGATGGACTGGGCCCCTGACTACTTGTGGACAATGGAGACCCTACTTGCAAGTCTTCTGTTTCTCTCCTGCACCAAGGAGACTATATGTTCCATACGGCAGAACCAAAGGGCAGAGGAGCCACCCCCCACCTGCATTGAAGACCAACTACATGGACGTGATTCCGAAGAGTTCAACCTTCAGATGTAATGCAATGGGGAATTGTGTGATAAGCTCTTAAGGATGATGGTGACATGATTAGTTATGCCTTTAAAAAGATCAATTTGGCTACAATATGCAAAATTTTGGAAAATCAATGAGGCAGACAACTCATTAGCTACTACTGTTGGAGTGAGACAACAGGGTAACAAGAGAAAAAGACTTCCAGTCAAAGAAAGAAAGTAAAGTCAGCTAGGGCTAACTATACTAATGATGATAGGTTGGATGAAGGTCAGAATATGTAGTTTTGTGAGGCTGGGGTCTCCTACTGTATTTCCCATAAGATCAGCTTGATAAAACAGTACGAACATTTAATATTAACTAAATGCCTTTGTGCACTAGGCACGCTGCTACTCAGTTTACATGCATTGCCCCCCTAGCCATCACAGTCATCCTATCTGCTTTGCTGGCAGAAACCCAGCTTTATGAAGGAACTAGTTTTTTTGTGAATCTTTAGGGGCCTTGCCTATCTCCAGGGGTAGATGTTCATCGGTCTGTGCCAGTCACAATAATTTCACTTTCCTTATCATGTCTCAGAGAAACAAGACAAAGAGGAAAGTCTAGTGAGAGGCTTCTGGGATTGTTTTTCTCATAACTAACAAAAGGGAAATAAAACAGGGATTCACTTGTTCCTACCTTTGCTACTGCCATGTGAGGTCTCTGTGTTGGGAGCTATTTGTATTCTTTCTGGGCTGAAAGAGGGAAAGTCTAGAGACTCCCGGAGAGAGTGACCAGGAACCCTCACACCACGGAGCCAAGAAGGTAACTCAATAGAGCCGACCTTGGGACTTCCAATTACGCAATACAGCACATTCATATTATTCTCATTGTTTAAGTCACTTTTAGTTTATTCAGTGATTTCCACCTAAAGGATCCTAACTGATACACCTGTTTTAGTGTTAACAATGTTTGGTGGAGGTAGGAGGAGCAAGAGAATGACCCTAACCTACCTACCAATTTCCCAAAACCTACCAGAATTTCCCAAACTTACCAGAAAGAATTGGAAATCCTTTCACAACTTTGGTAGTCACCCCAGTGGAAGTACTAAAAGTTTAAATGCAAGTATTTGCAAAAATAATTTGCTCTTTTCACTTTCTTTTTTCCTGAGACCTGAACTCAGGCTTTCACAACCTCAAGTTTACTTCTCATATGTAAGACACCCTTTGTTTCATGGGATTTTCAAGTCACTTCATGCTCTGGCCCTTAAATATTTCACTGGCTCCATTCACCACACCATGTGAAGAGTTGTCCTTAGCTCCAAATGTAGCTGGTCAAGAACTGATGGTAGAAATTCAATCTTTCACTAGTGACTGGTATGCAATTGTGTAACACCTAACAGTCTTATGCTCTATAGATCACAGAACTGGGAATGGCAGTTTCTGTGGCTGCGGATTTTTGAAGGACTATGTTCTTTTGAACAGAAGACCCTGCAACCAAATTCTCATAGTCTGCCTTTTGTTTCCACAGTCTCATCTGCTGTTCGGTCTCATCTGTTTTTTCCTCAGGATAAAATTTTGTTTGTTTGTTTTTTTCCTTTAATAAATACAATCACAAATAGTATAACCTTTAGAAAATGCATTCTTTTTATTTTCACTTTATAGTATCTAAGGCAAGATATTCCTGAAGAATATATAGAACTGGGGAAATTATGTGTTCCAAACCAGAAAATAAATCAGAGAATGTTAACCAAATCTTAACTGGAGCCCAATCTTATTTTGCTGATTTTCTTTTGGTTCTAAATTGAGCACAGAGATATCAATACATTCTTTTAGCATGATGTTATGTATCCCAAAATGAAATACTGTCTTAATTATATATTAAATTCCTCTACTTGGGGTTTACATCCCATGGCTTCTCAAAGACTTTCCTCAAACACTCCCTCTCCTGCACCAATCATTTCTCACTTCTTGGTGGAATATTGCCACCAGCATATAACTAAGCACTAATATTGGGTTTTTAAAGACTAATCAAATAAAACCTCCCATGACCTTGACTTGACCTGAATTATCTTCCTATCACTGTTCCATTCCTTCTCAATTCATTGTAAATTTTTTTTGATAAAGAGTCATGTCATAAGATCTTCCATATCCAATTCATTCCAGTTTTCATCCCTTCTATTTCAGGGAAAAACCTTGTCAGGGTCACAAAAACAAAGATTCAGTGGTTACCGTTCATTACTTAACCAGATCTTTCCACTGCTTTCTACATAGCTGCTCGCCTTTCTTACTAAAACTCTCTCATCTCTTAATGTCTAGGACCCTAATGTGCTTGTAACTGAGTGTCTGAACTGGTAGCTGTTACATCTCTTCTTTGCTGCTTCCTCTTCTCTTCAACCACTAACTGTCCTGGGCACTCTAGGAACTTGTTTATGATGACTTCCACATCTGTACCTTAATATCCAAATATGTCCTACAACTCCAGAATCATATATCCAACATCCACTAAATATTTGTCCACAGGCATTTTAAAAAGCATCTTAAGATTAACACAGTCATGATAGAACTCTTGATTCTCCATAGAAATCAACTACCAAACGAGCTGTTTTCTCAGATTAACTTTTTTTAATAACTCCATCCAATTTAAGCCAAACTTTCAGGGATTTTCGTTATTTCTCATTATCCATCAGAATCCTCACTCGCAAATGTACACATATAAATTATCAAGGTATCATGTACAATTTGTCTTCAAAATGTATCCTAAATCTGGCTTGTTTTCCATTTCTATTACGTAAACCATCATTGTTCAGATTATTCACAGCACTCTAGCTAATCCCTGTGCTTCCATTCTTCTTTCAACACAGTAGCTTTTTGTTTTTGTTTTGTTTTTACTCATTAAATTTACTGAAATGTAATTCACATTCAATAAAAAAGCACCTATTTTAAGTTTACAATTTGGTGAGTTTGTCAAATGTATACACCCATATGATCATTAACCCTATCAAGATATGGAATATTTCCATAATAATCCCCTGCCAGTTTTCCTTGTTTGCATTTTATCCACCCTCGCCTCTGGCTTAGGTAATAACTGACATGCTACTACTATGGATTAGGTTTATCTATTCTGTATTAGTATATACATGGGTTCATATAGAGTGTGTTCTTTTGTGCCCTAAGTAGCTCAGCGCATTTTTTGATATTCATAAATGCTGTGTGCCTAGTAGTTTCAATTTATTGTTTGGATATACCACAACTATTTTAAGAAAACATCAAACAAAATTTTTGTGATCTTAAAGGATAAAACTACTAAATAGGTTATAATTAAAAATATCATCACATGAAATGCCCAAGATTAATGCAATTTAAGAGCCCAGGGAGATGATGCTAGGGAATATATCAAACAAACCATTCATTCTAAAAATCACATAATCAAAACAACATATACTTCTGAGCCCATTCTTCAATGGGAAGTACTAAGATAGAGTAATTAAACATAACAGATAAACAGAGAATTTGAGGGGAAAGAGGTTGTTTTCTAGGATAATCACATATTAACAAGCTAAAAATGGCATAAAATTCCTTGAAATTTCTTACATAAAATTACAAAGTATCTGAGGCAGCTACATTGGAGAAAATATGCCCTACCAGTTAAGGAATGGAAAGTTAGTCATAGGGCATTTCCAACTAATGTAGTCAATACTACTGTAGTGTTAAGCAGACAGAAAGTCCTGCTTTCAAAATGAAATTGCTCCTATTATCTCTAATAAATGATGTGTGTACTTGAAAGTCTGGATAACCATAAAGGAGTCATTCCCTAACACTCTTCAATTTAATGTGAAATCAGATGGAAGGTGTCCCAAACAACTGTTCAGTATCATTTTTTCAGTTAAGCATTAATCAAATTTATGTTCCACTTGTTGAATGTGCTCTTTGAAAATACTTTGTATGTTCCATTGTTGGGTGAATTATTCTATAAATTTCAATATGACCTGTTGATTGATAATTTATTCAAGTCTTTTATATCCTTGTAATTTTCTGTAGAAATTTCAATCATAATTGTGGATTTGCCTAATTTTGTTTATAGACTTTCAATTTTTGCTTCATAAGTTTTTGAATGTCTATTATTAGAGTTTCAAAATTATTATATTTTCATGTTGAGCTGACCTTTTTTTTTTTTTCTGAAATGCTCCTTATCATCTTTGTTAATACTCCTAGTTTTGAGGACTTCACTGTATGTTTTTCTATCCTTCTCTTAGATAATCTGAAACTTCATATTTAAAATTCATTTTCTCTAGATGACATACAATTGGATTTAGATTTAAAATGCAGTGTAATCTTCTTTGGCATTTATTTGAAAAGTTTAGCACATTTATAATCAATCTAATAGTTTATATGGCTGTTTTTAAGTATGATCTGGTTGTTTTTTAGTTTTATGATTTTATTAAAAGAAATACAATGTTCACACAAACTATCTATTCATTTTCTTTGCTGTGCAGACTGGCGTTGGGACTGGTGACTCTGATGGCCAGCCAGGCTGCTCTTTCCACAATGGCTTTGAGTTTCTTGGAGGAGACGATGTGAGCAATCACAGCATCAGCAGCGTTTCAAGCTCCTTGCTGTGGATGAAGAACTGCCAGAAGCCACTGGCCAGCATGTGCTTTGTCTTCTTGTTTCTCCAATAACCAATGTTGGGCATCATGATCTGGCCCCTGAATCTTCCGCGTACCTTACTGTCCATTTCACTGGGTTTCTGCCAATTCCATTTAATTTTGACATAATCAGTTACAATCTCATTTTCTTTTGATCTTTAGTGACTAGTTATGGGACAGTTATCAGGTTATGTTTAAGGCTTATTTTCTGACTTTGATAAATCTGTGTTATTCATATGTCACCCTTAATATAAAATGACAAGCATAGGTTTCTAATCTTATGTTTTTTATATGCTGGTAGCTTACCAGTATCAAGATTCTGGTAGTGATGAATTAGTCATGTTAAGTAGCAATCATATTTTACACTCATAGAACACTATATTTGAATTTTATAGCATGTTTCACAAATGTAATGAATTAGATGTATATTTATCTCTTTACTATGTTTTACTCTAGTTCTACAAGGATAGAGTCTACATATGTTCTATTGATAACTACAAATCTTATACCTATTACAATGCCTTGCCTTAAGAAGATACTCAATTTTTTAAGAAATTATACATATGAAAATGTTACATTTGCAGATCTATAAAACACTGTTACAGAAAAAAACACAGCATTTCATATATTCAGCACAGAAGATAAATTGTTGGCAGATTACTTTGGGTATTAACTGACAATTAAAAAAAAAATCAGTGATTTACACTGAATTAGCACTTTAAAAAGAAAGAACCAGCCTTCTCTGAGAAAAAGGCATGTAGATTTTGAGGCTAAGATCCTGAGCTAAAAGAAGAGTCTTTGTGAGGACTAGGTGTAGTTACTGACCAGTTATTAAAATTTCTAAATATTCCAAATATTTAAAGTCCTGAATGTCTTCAGTCAGAATTTAGTCACAAACAACCACATACTTAGAAAACATATAGATCCCAAGGAAATAAAGGTGACTATGATAAACACCGGAAAAGGCAATGGCACCCCACTCTAGTACTCTTGCCTGGGAAATCCCATGGACGGAGGAGCCTGGTAGGCTGTAGTCCATGGGGTCGCGAAGAGTCGGACACGACTGAGCAACTTCACTTTCACTTTTCACTTTCATGAATGGGGAAGGAAATGAAACCACTCCAGTGTTCTTGCCTGGAGAATCCCAGGGACGGGGGAGCTAGGTGGGCTGCCATCTATGGGGTCGCACAGAATCGGACACAACTGAAGTGACTTAGAAGCAGCAGCAGCATGATAAACACAGTTATTTTCTGAAACAAATACCAACACTATCCACACAGAAGAAAAAAGGCAAAGCTCTGTGGAGGATTTTTAAGGTAATACATTTGGTAAAAGGAGAACAAGAGTTGTTTACTAACTTAGACAGTGAATAATGAGTACTAACTAAAATGTCAGAGGATGAGAAAGTGGTAAGGATTATTACATGTATTAATATGGTATATTAAATGTGTTATATTTACACATAATATATATATAAATTTATATAAATTTACACATATAATATATATAAATATATTTATATTTTTTTTCAGAAATGTAAAAGAAAAATTTTAAATGAATTAATTTCAGACTTAGTCAATTTCTTGTTGTTAATCATGAAAATCAGCTGAGGTCAGAATTGTCCATTCATCCCATTTCTGTTCACTCCTGAATTGAGTCTCTCCTTCAGTTGACAACTAATGAAGCTATGTAATACTGGTTCCCACTAAGAGTATATTTGATGGAGGAAACTGGGTCTTATAAACCAAAATCAATGTTTGGCTTAAATTATGATAGGAACCCAAATCTCCATTAGCCAAAGGACAGTTATAAATACAACAAACCCATCAGGGCCTCTGATAATTGATGACTCAATATGCTGAATTAAATAGGGATGACTCACATTCCAGTAAATCATCATTACTGTGAGCAAACCAGGCTGTAACTTTTCAGTGTTCTTAGAACAAATTGCTTATTGATCATAAACAAAAATCACAGAATTTGATATAAACATAATGAAATGAGGAGGGAAGTATTCTTCATGTTAAAGGCAGTTGACACTGCCATGGACCTTCTTTTGAAGTAATTCATATCTACTTTAATGGGATTTTCTCCCACAAGAAACATTTTCCAAATCCTGAAATTTACTGTGTTCATTCCCTGTGATGTGTAGCAGGATTTATTTTCTAGAATAATGGCTTTAGGCCCATAGAGCCTTCTTCCGTTTCGGACTTATAACCTCCTTGTTCTTATTTCTTTCTTAACTTATGATTAAATGGAATAGCAGCATATAAATCTCCACAATTAATCACTAATTTCCTTTAGGCAATTTCCCTTTGCAGCTTCAAAGTAATTTTCAGACATGTAATATTAAGTGTAACAATTTGCCTTTCAAAAATACTAAGCAAAATATGTTCATTGCTCTATCTCCAAACATCTAGATTACAGTTTTTTTCATGAAATTTCTTTTTACATTAGAATTCCATATCAAGTAACAATAGATGCTTTAATACTAAAACAAGGAGTTGAAAAAAAGGTTTTATAAAAACTTCATTTTAATAATGACTATGCATGGCTCAGTATAGGCTGAGATATGAATGGAAGTCTCCCCTTTACTACCTTAAAATGCAAAAGTTATGAATAAAATAAAATAAATATGCTTTGTAGGAAAAGATAATTAGCTTATCAATGAACTGCCTTCCATAAGGTTTAATTACAAACTACATCAACTTAAAAAATAATTTATATTTTAGGCAGAAATATATCCATATGAATATGTAATGTGAGCTCAAGTGTCTTTGCTAAATTAAAATGTAGAAATATTATCATTTGTTAATAAATATTAACACTATAAGGAAGACATCTGTCTAAACTGATAAATTCTAAAAACGGGTCAACAATTATTAATTTTCAAATCTTGAACAAGAAACATATTATTATAATTAGCTTTTGTTGCCATGACATATAGTATATTTGATTTAGCCTTAATTATAATTGTAGAATAAATATAGTACTTGAAGATTTAAACACAGTATTATAAAATATAATTAGAAATAGTATGAAGAATATTTGATGAGAATGAAATAAACACAATTAACCTTATAAACCAATTAGGAGAAAGAACAGAAAGATAAAATTATCAAAATTCAGAATGCAAGAAGAATATTTTTATAGATTCTTTGTACTTAAACTAAGAGACTATCAGGATCAACTTTATACCAGTAAACTAGATTACACAGATAAAATGGAAAAATTCTGTAGAAAACCTACTTACCAAAAATGACATAAGTTGATACAGAAGTTTTAGTATCATTGTAAATACTACAGAACTTGAATTAATTACAGAAATCTTTCCACAAACCTCATAGCAGTCCACTGGTAAATTCTATCAAGCTTGCAAAAAACAAATACTAGAATTTCATACAAAAAACATGTTTAAAGATTTTAGATGAAGAAACACTTCACAATTTATGTGAAGTGTTATACAAAAATTTGTTATACAAAAAATTGTTATACAAAAATTTGATAAATACACTTTAATAAAAGATTATACAGATTGAAAAAAAAATCTAAGATGCACATTGAGTTCTAAATTTAAAAAGAAAGTTTATCATGACCAAACTGGGTTTATTTCTAGAATTCAAATTTAGTTTAACATTTTAATATCATATAATACAAGATACTAATGGAATAAAGGAGAAAATTTACATTCATCTCAATAGTCACAGAAAAACCTTCTCAACTCACATTCATGATGAAAAAGAGGACTAAAAAATAATTCATTTACTCTGCAAAAAGTTATTTAAAAATGCAGCTAAGATCATATATCATGATGAAGTACTGAATTTTTCCTCCTAAAGATCAGTAACACTGCATACATGTCACATATACAGTGGGTTCCAGGCAATGAAATGAGATGATAAAAAAATAAATAAAAGATCAGAAAGGAAGAAAGAAAACTGTCTCCATATTTGAAAATGACATAGCTGCCTGAGCAGATAATTCTTCTACTTTTCAAATCAATTACCTCAACTAATAAGATAGAAAAGGTTTCCAGGTATAGTCAGTATACAAAAAAATCAATTATATTTTTATATAATTGCAGAAAACTAGAAAAATTTTGAGTTGTATTAACATTGTCATATAATACACTTGGATAATTTTCTTTCAAAAATATAAAAACTTTTCACTGAACATATTGCTAAGACAAAAAGAAAAGTAGAGATGTATCTTTTTTATGTATGAGAAGGCTCACTATAGTTAAAAACACAAATCATGCCAAAATGCAATACAAATCCACCCAATAATACTAGCTGTTTTGTGAAACTTGACAAGCTAATTCTAAAATTTAAATGAAAACATGAAGGGCTTACAATGACCTAAACAATTTTGGAAAAGAAAATAAAGGGCAAAGTTAGAGGACTAATGACATGGATTTAAAGTTTAGTGTAGCAATATAATAATCAAGACAAAGGCATGGCCTAAAGAGAGGCAAATAGATCAATAGAACAGAAAAGTGACCAGAAATGGACCTATATTTAAAATTCCAATTGAATCAAAGTAATTTAGCAGTGTGTGGACGCAAAATCTTTAAAACAAACGATGCTGAAACAATTAGATATCAATATTTGGGGAGAGTGGACAAAGATCTTGATTCAACTCATATCAAATTCAGAAGCATAAATTTAAGGTGTACTACAGGGACTTCCCGGACAGTCTAGTGATTAAGACTTCGACTTCAAATACACCCGGTGGAGAGGTTTGATCTCTGGTCAAAGAGCTAAGATCCACATGACTTGAGGCCAAAAAGTAAAAATATAAAACATAGAAACAAAGGTTTCCCTGGTGGCTAAGTGGTAAAGAATCTGCCTGTGAATGCAGGAGACACAGGTTCAATCCCTAATTCCAGAAAATCACACATGCCACAGAGCAACTAAGCCAGTGTGCCGCAACTACTCAGCCTGCACTCTAGAGCCTGTGGTCTGTGACAACAGAAGCCACTGTAGTGAGAAGCCCCCAAACTGTAACTGGAGAGTAGCCCCAGCTTGTCACAACTGGAGAAAAGCCTGAGCAGCAACAAAGACCCAGCACAACCAAAAATAAACAATAATAAAAAAAAAAAAAAAACAGAAACAATATTGTAACAAATAAAAACTAAAAATGAATCACATCAAAAAAACAGATGTACTACAGTTCTAAACATAAAAGCTAAAATTATAATGCCCTAGATGAAATGATGTGGAAATATATTTATGACATGAGAGTAGGTAAATATATCTTTAATAGGACACAGGAAAAAAATAATTTGAAAAGGAAGAAAATTAACCATCAAAATTCTTAAAAACCTGTTAATCATAGGACACTATACCAATTGAAGTAGCAACCGCAGATGAGGAGAAGACATGGCAAACATATATCTGATAAAATTGTTATATCCAAAATGCATAAAACAATTCTACAATGATGCTTAAAGCAAATAATCCAATAAAAAGCAGGAAACCCACTATAGACACTTTACAAGGGAAGGTATATGAATGCTAAATAATACTATGAAAAAATGTTCAATGTTTTTAATCATAGAAATTTAAATTAAATTTATTACACACCCACTAAAATGCAGTCACTCAGTTGTGTCTGACTCTTTGTGACCCCATGAACCGCAGCACTCCATGTCTCCCTGTCCATCACCAACTCCCGGAGTTCACCCAAACTCATGTCCATTGAGTCAGTGATGCCATCGAACCATCTCATCCTCTGTTGTTCTCTTCTCCCCCTGCCCTCAATCTTTCCCAGCATCAGGGTCTTTTCAAATGAGTCAGCTCTTTGCATCAGGTGGCCAAAGTACTGAAGTCTCAGCTTCAACATCAGTCCTTCCAATGAACACCCAGGACTGATCTCCTTCAGGATGGACTGGTTGGATCGATCTCCTAGCAGTCCAAGGGACTAAGGCTAACTTTATTTAAAAAATTTTAAAGACCAAGAGCTCAAGAATTGTCAAGAATGAGAAGTACACAAACTCTCATACATTTCTGGTGAAAGTAAAATAATTTAAAAAATCTTTGAAAAACTGCAGTTTCTTTAAAAGTTAAACATATACCTATGTTATGACCCAGAAATTCTAATCCTAGATATTTATCCAAAAGAAATGAAGATGTATGTTTACAAAAAAAAAATACTTGTACAAAATATGCATAGGAATGTTCACAGCCAAAACCTAATAAAAACAACCCAAATGACCATCAACAAAAAAATACATGAACAAATTGACTGTGGTGTGATTATATTATGGAATGCTACCCAGCAACAAAAATGAACAAATTACTCACACATAAAACAACATGATTGTATAAGTAATCTCAAAGACATATTGAGGAAAAGATGTTGAATACAGAAGAGTACATTCTTGATTCTATTTATATAAACTTCTAGAAGACTCAAAACTAATCTCTAGTGAAAAAAGTCAGAGAAGAGAGTGGATATTGAGTCTCAGGGAATTGAAAATTTCTGAAGTGATGGAAATGTCATGTATCTTGACAAGGTTGTACATTTATCAAACTTGCCAAATTATTAATAAACACTAAGATTTGTGCATTTTCTATGATTGATGAACCTATAATGACACATCACAATCACCCAAAGTTCATAAGAGTTCACTCATGTCGATTCTATGGGTTTCGACAAATGTATAATGACATACATGCATCATTAAAGTGTCATATAGAGCATTTTTCACTGCCCAAAAAATTTCCTGTGTTCCATGTAGTCATCTCTACTCCAAATCCTTAACAACCACAAATCCTTTTACTATCTCTATAGCTGTGCCTTTTTTTAAATATAAGGAGTAATAGAAAATTTTGTGCTTATAGGAATTATTCAACAAATAAGAAAAACAAACTAATGATAAAAAACAGAGTTGGAGACAGCTACTGGAGCAATTTCCTTAAGCAGATAAGGTAAGATGTACTCTAGCTCACAAGTAGAAGAATTTCCTTTGGACATAAATAAGTACTCATGGATCATCTGTGATAACAGATGGGAAGGCAGACTATGTAGGTGTAGATACCTGTAGATGGTAAGACTAAGGAGTGGGAGTCTGTGGAGTTTTCTCCTGACAGCTTCAGTTGGCACAGTGAAGTAGTAATCAAAGTCAACCTCTGAGACTGAGTTGAGAGGACACATACTAATGATACGAAGAAAAAGGAGAATATATGAGTTGAAGAATGAAATAAAGTAAGAGTTTTAGAAAGCATTAAAGGCTTATTTGCTCTTCTTATTCAAGAATTTATAGCTGAATGAAGGTGTGTAGTTATGTGTTCTTTCCAATCACATCCAATTTCATTGTGTGTGTGTGTGTGTCAACTTGAAGAGTTAGATTTAGTCATAGATGTAGTTAAGCCCGAGATTTACCAGGTGGATCAGCAGTCAAGAACCCACCTGCCAATGCAAGAGATGTAGGAGAGACAGTTTCAATTCTTAGGAAAGATCTCCTGGAGTAGGAAATGGCAACCAGCTCCAGTATTCTTGCCTGGAAAATTTCATGAACAGAGGAGCCTGGCGGGCTACAGTCCATGGGGTCACAAAGAGTCAGACTTGACTGAGCAACTAACACTTTCACTTTTCACATTTTTAGCTAAAATGTATTAAGCATTTATTAGTTGCCAAGCAATGTAAATGTGTTATAAGGGTATGTGTGTGTATATATATATGTTTTAACTCAATTAATTCAAACATTATGAGGTACATGTGATTTTCATCCCTATTTTACAAATGACAAAACTGAAAAACAAGGTTAAATACTCTTACCTAAGATCACAACACTAAGTTTATATTTATGATTTCATGCCAGATAATCTGGCTCTGTAGACCTTGTATTTACCTATAAGCCAACAAATGACACAACAGCAATTTTTCGTTTGTGTATGTGTGATCTGTCTTAATAGAGTTTCATTTTCATATATTAAAGGTTGACCTAAAATAAACGAAAAAAGCAAACAACAAATTTAACTGAAAAAGAAAAAGATGCTCACTTAGGGAATTTCTACAACAGTGCACAGAATAAGAAAGTTATGTTGTTCTATTTTAATTCTCAGTCTTTAACTGAACACCTGGATTTATCACTTTACATTTTTGAGGATGAAAATGATGTATTTAATGAATTCAGTTATTTCCTCTTGGCAGATTTTAACTATTGAATGATTAAGAAAACACTCATTTTTTACCTTCTAATTACAGCTATTAGGCAGAATAGAAACACTTACCACTCCAGAAACACAATTAAGGAATATTTTTGACAACAATAATGCTCCCAAGCCCATTCCTCGTATTTGGTTAGAGCACAGTCATCGAAGATACATGTGTGGGTTGTGAAAGCAACACAGAAGTAAAAGTATCACTAGAAAAAAACTGAGAATAGCACCTCAAGGAATAAGGTGATAGAAAGATCAATTATGTGGAAACCCATTAGACAAGAGCCTGTTTTTATTTTTATCTCATTTGGGATTCAAGGGTGATGTATTCAATCAAACATTATTTTAAGATACAGCCAGATGGATGCTCAAGTTGTATGTTATAGTTCTAAGAAGATGGCAAGCAGATTTTCAGGATAGGTAGATTTCTTACATGCCTTAATATTCAATTTGAGGGTTAGCCAGTGTTCATTAAATCAACCATACAATTGCCTTAGGTTAATATTTTCTATAAATTGAACATTATTTTGCAAATTTAGTTCATTATAAAACAAATCCCCAATTTTGAAAATTTAAAATATGTTAATTTATGGATT
Source organism: Muntiacus reevesi (assembly GCF_963930625.1). NCBI lineage: Eukaryota > Metazoa > Chordata > Mammalia > Artiodactyla > Cervidae > Muntiacus > Muntiacus reevesi. Next base: position 211,183,139 of record NC_089249.1, read on the forward strand.
TTGGGGGGCAAACATGCACATTGCTTCTATTTTATCAGATTTTATTCTTCCTTTCTATGGCTTATTATTAATGTTGTTACTCTGAATAGGAATAGAACATAAATGTCCACAATTTCTTCTCCTGCTTCTGGTTGGGAGAAACCATATTGAATAAAAAAAAATCAATACAAGACTGAAGAAAAGTCAACAAATGGAGGTTTAGTGCCAGTACCTACCACAGGGAAGATTTCTCCTTTTTTCAAAGATCTGATTGATGCATGATACAGGATGCTCAGGGCTGGAGAACTGGAATGACCCAGAGGGATAGGATGGGGAGGGAGGTGGGAGGGAGGTTCAGGATGGGGAACGTATGTGCACCCATGGTGGATTCAAGTCAATGTATGGCAAAATCAATACAATGTAGTAAAGTAAAATAAATTAGTGAATTTAAAAAATTTTTTTAAAAATTTAAAAAGCTTAATTATACCACTTTATTTTTTACTTTGTCTACATGAAAATTAACTACTCAATCAATAGTCTTTCTTGTAAGGATTAGTCACACATTTGAAAATTATTTGTCAATTTGTCTTTACCCTGTTCCTTCTCTAATTAAATCATGTGAAATTCTTTTTGCAATGATTTTATTATCTAAACTTTCAATCATCTCTGTATTTCTTGCTACATAATTAACAAAATCAGTAATGTTCAGAGTGAAATTTCAACATATGAAAAATCCAAATTTAAAAAATAACTAAATATTATAGAAGGCAGAAAATGCATTAACTATTTCCACTATCTATCATCCTGTCAAGGGTCCCAAAACTGTCTACCACTTTCTAAAATATAATCAAACCAGATGCACTTCTCATATGAATATTCTTGGTACTCAAGACTAGGAACATTTCCATGCTGTTTACCAGTAATGAAAATAAAATTCAACCAAATGAACTTACTTTCTTGCAGTCTCCTTTAAGAGCAATACTAAACATTGCTGGGAAAGCTGGAAGGAACTCTGGAGTCACAGACACTTGCATATTATAAAAAACCCAAAAGACTCTACCAGAAAATTACTAGAGCTAATCAATGAATATAGTAAAGTTGCAGGAAATAAAATTAACACACAGATATCCCTTGCATTCCTATATACTAACAATGAAAAAACAGAGAAATTAAGGAAACAATACCATTCACCATTGCAACAAAAAGAATAAAATACTTAGGAATAAAGTCACCTAAAGAAACAAAAGACCTATATATAGAAAACTATAAAACACTGATGAAAGAAATCAAAGATGACACAAATAGATGGAGAAGTATACCATGTTCATGAATTAGAAGAATCAATAAAGTGAAAATGAGTACACTACCCAGAGCAATCTATAGATTCAATGCAATCCCTATCAAGCTACCAATGGCATTTTTCAGAGAACTAGAACCAAGAATTTCACAATTTGTATGGAAATACAAAAAACCTCGAATAACCAAAGCAATCTTGAGAAAGAATAATGGAACTGGAGGAATCAACCTGTCTGACTTCAGACTATATTAAAAAACTACAGTCATCAAGACAGTATGGAACTGGCACAAAGACAGAAATATAGATCAATGGAACAGAATAGAAAGCCCAGAGATAAATCCATGCACTTATGGACACACTATCTTTGACAAAGGAGGCAAGAATATACAATGAAGAAACGACAACCTCTTTAACAAGTGGTGCTGGGAAAACTGGTCAACCACTTGTAAAAGAATGAAGCTAGAACACCTTCTAACACCATATACAAAAATAAACTCAAAATGGATTAAAGATCTAAATGTAAAACTAGAAACTATAAAACTCCTAGAGGAGAACATAGGCAAAACACTCTCTGACATAAATCATAGCAGGATCCTCCATGACCCACCTCCCAGAATATTGGAAATAAAAGCAAAAATAAACAAATGGGACCTAATTAAACTCAAAAGCTTTTGCACAACAAAGGAAACTATAAGCAAGGTGAAAAGACAGCCCTCGGATTGGGAGAAAATAATAGCAAATGAAGCAACAGACAAAGGATTAATCTCAAAAATATACAAGCAACTCTTGCAGCTCAATTCCAGAAAAATAAATGACCCAATGAAAAAATGGGCCAAAGAACTAAACAGACATTTCTCCAAAGAAGACATACAGATGGCTAACAAACACACGAAAAGATGCTCAACATCAGTCATTATCAGAGAAATGCAAATCAAAACCACAATGAGTACCATCTCAGAATGGCAGTCAGATGTCTGTCAGAATGGCTTCCATCAAAAAGTCTACAAACAATAAATGGTGGAGAGGTCGCAGAGAACAAGGAACCCTCTTACACTGTTGGTGGGAATGCAAACTAGTACAGCCACTATGGAGCACAGTGTGGAGATTCCTTAAAAACCGGAAATAGAACTGCCATATGACCCAGCAATCCCACTGCTGAGCATACACACTGAGGAAACCAGAATTGAAAGAGACACATGTACCCCAATGTTCATCACAGCACTGCTTATAGTAGCCAGGACATGTAAGCAGTCTAGATGTCCATCGGCAGATGAATGGATAAGAAAGTTGTGGTACATATACACCATGGAATATTGCTCAGCTATTAAAAAGGATGCATTTGAATCAGTTCTAATGAGGTGTATGAAACTGAAGCCTATCATACAGCGTGAAGTAAGCCAGAAAGAAAAACACCAATATGGTATATTAACACATATATATGGAATTTAGAAAGATGGTAATGATGACCCTATATGTGAGACAGCAAATAAAGACACAGATGTAAAGAACAGACTTTTTGACTCTGTGGGAGAAGGAGAGGGTGGTATGATTTGAGAGAAGAGCATTGAAACATGTATATTATCATATGTGAACAGATCGCCAGTCCAGGTTCAAGGCATGAGACAGGGTGCTCAGGGCTGGTGCACTGGGATGACCTTAAGGGATGGGATGGGGAGGGAGGTGGGAGGGGGGTTCAGGATGTGGAACACATGTACACCCATGGCTGATTCATGTGAATGTATGGCAAAAACCACCACAATATTGTAAAGTAATTAGCCTTCAATTAAAATACATTTTAAAAAATAAAGTGTCTTTTTTTTCTGTCTCAGTAACCTCATGGTTTTCTGCTGTTCATATCCTAAATAATGCCCTATGTAGCATCCAGAATGGCAGTCTTAATTCCAAGCTCATCAAGGGTAGGAAAGCTAGAGGAAGATTTGATAATGCCTGAACTAGCTGAGTACTGCCATAGCCAGCCTGACTCCTAGACAGTTTGCAAAGAAGTAAAGAGAACTAAGGATGACAGAAAGACAGATTAAAGAAAGGCAGTCTCATTTATGGAACCTGGAGGGAGAATGAACACCAAAGCAACACGGTTGAATGGTTTAAGTCTGATACAACAAAGAATCTTGATTGATCATCCATTATCAATCCACCCTGATGAAAGGATTCTTACAACCCACTCCATTCACATACTGTTCCCAAGGTTTTACACAAATTCACTAGACAACCTTTCACTTGGAACCCTAAGTTTGGGATCTGTCACCCAACCTTTACTTTCTATTTTACCAATAATCCTCTGGCCTTCCCATTGTGTATAAAAGCACTTCAAACATTAGCCCTGCATAGAGGACTTTATTCCCTACATAATAACACACCAACATCCAATTACTGTGTGCTTCTTCTTGTGCCTTCATATTTTGTCTTTTATAATAAATCACCTTTAGTTGTTTAGGTTAAACAATGTAATACCTGCTCTAGTTTTATGGGCAACCTGGATGCCTTTTTACTCTTCCAGTGTGGATAAAATATGGCTCATAACAGAGTAGCTCATAAATATCACTTAAATTTAATTGGTTGCAGTTTGTAGAGGCTGAGAAATTTGAAAGTGACCATTTACCAGATTATAGTTTCAGACTAGCATCCTCATTCCATAGCCAGATGGAATATGGGCCATAATGACCACCATGTGTAGTCTACCCCTGTTGTCTTGCCAGTGAGAAGCTGCCCAGCACCTTCCTAACACGTAAGTGAGCATAGAAGATACAAGTAGATTGCCTTCAGATTGACCACTATGCTTTCTGCTAAAGTAAGTAGAATTATTTCCATGTCATTTGCAATTTGCCCTCCTACAGCATATATTTTTGTCATTCTAAAGTTCTCTTTGTTTTCTTTGATCTTACAACTCCAATATTTATATATTCCTTTGTAGCTTCCTCATCTCCTTGATTTCTAAATACCAGAGCACCCACAAGTCCATTTTTGAACTTCTCAGTTTGTACTCCTTCCTTAAATGACCTTATCTAGTCCCATGGATTTACTCAAAATCTACATTATGATGTGGTAAGTCACAAAAGTGTATCCCTATCCTATAGCTTAGTTGGAATTCTAGATGCCCCTCTTGACATGTCTACATAGCTATCTATTACACATCTTAGTATTACCATTTCCCAAAACAAAACCTGATTCCCCCTCTCAAACCTGCTTTTCCTTCTACTTCAGTCTTACTCACCTGAATAAACAATAACGTCATTATTCTACTTGCTCAGAATCCAAAAAACCAAATACCTGGAGTTAATTCTGACATCTCTGTTTCTCTCATAACCCATAATCTAGCAATCTATAAGCAAACACTGATGGCTAAATTTTCAAAATATATCCCAACACTGAATACCTCTAAACCACCTTCACTATGATCTGCCTTGGTTCAGAATGATGTATTATCTCTTCAGGATTATTCTAGTAGTCTAAATTGTCTCTTGGCTTCAAATCCTGTCCTAAACCTCAACCATATGTCAGAGTCACATTTTTGAAAGATAAATCATCTTGCTCCTTAGCTCTTACCACTTCTCAGATATAACCTTTTAATAATTTCTCATTTTACTCAGAATAAAGTCCAAAGTGCTAAAATCACTACAAGATTCCACAAAACCTGACATAACCCTTACAGCAATGTACCCCATCTCCCATTACTCTTCCCTCACTCACTCTAAGCCAAACAACTTTTCCCCACTTGATATATGGCCCTCACTCATATACTTTCCTTTCCTGAAATCCTCTTCTCACAGATCACACAAATTTGGCTCCACAAATTCCTTCGGATCTATGTTCAAATGTCACCTTATCAAGTGCTCAATAAAAGAGCATCTTTACAACCCTGTCTTTCCAACCTTCGTCATTTCCTATTCCCCATATACCACTGTATTTTTCTCCAGGTATTTTATTAACGTAAGATTTTACCACTTGCAACAACCTAGATGGACGTGGAGGACACTAGGTGAGTGAAATAGGTTGGACAGAGAAAGACAAATACTGTATGATATCGCTTATATGTGGAATCTAAAATATGCAACAACTAATAACTCACAGATACAGAGAACAAACTAGTGGTTACTGCTGGGGAGAGAAAAGAGCAGAGGGGCAACATAGGAGCAGGGGAGTAGAAGGTATAGACTATTATGTATAAAATATGCCACAAGCATATACTGTACAATATATGTCCAATATAGCCAGTATTTTATAGTAACTATGAGTAGAATATAATATTTAAAAATTGTGAATCTCTATATTGGACATTCGTAACTTGCAACCACTCAACGTCTGAAGAAAGACATATTCTATAGTTGATATTAAATTTTCATTTACTTGATCTGCCTATTTCCATCAGAATGCAAACACTGTTTTTTCCTACGTATTACTATATCCCAGTTCTAAGAATAGTACCTTGGCCTAGTAGACAGTGATTAAATATTTGCTGAATCCATTAGTTAATTTTATAGAACTGGTAGCCTGTCTTCTTGAAATTCTAACAGATTTATTTCTTCTAAAATTAATATATTTCTCAAGTAATCAAACATACTATATTCTCTCAAATTATTTCTACTCATCTAGCTGTGTAAACACTTGGTTACTGTGTCTTTGTCACTCCCAGTAAACATTGGAATTTTAGCCATTAATATGAACAGAACAACAGATATTCAAATACATTGTTTTCTCAAATAAAACACAGGAATTAAAAACAAAAACAGGGTTAATGTGCAGGTTAATCATCTTACCATAAGAGGTCACAAATTCATTTGTAAAAATCTATTTACCTGAGTGCTAATGTGACTGGAAGAAAAACACACAAATGAAACAGCAGCAACAAAATTATTACTTCCAGTTCCACAACTTCTGAGGATTTACTCTGAACACATAAAAAATAAATATTTCTGCTGAAATTCTACCAGGTTCCTAAAAATCTCTTCAAGTTAATGAGTACTCTCTTAACTTCCAAGTTTTAGTAGGAAGCTTGGTAGAGATGGGTCTTTATTGAAGAAAACATCTCAAAGAGGGTCTTAATGGTCAACTACTGTATATCATAAAGTGACAATAACTGGGGGTTGAAGGCAGCTAGAAGGGGAGAATAAAGGTCCTAAAGAGAATTGGCTGAGAAGATGGCTGTAATTTGGATAAGGAAGGGAAAAGAAAAGTGGGATAGTCTAGTCAAAGAGAAATCTCCCCTTGAGCATTATCAAATGTGAAATTTTAGGTTACTATCATGTAAATTATAAATTAAAATGAGTGCTGGCACTTGAGTTAGACTAAAATCCTCTACCATCTCTCCTTAGTTTTCATAAAACATTCTAGACTTGGAAAGTCTTGTGCTGCTTGTGCTTTGGCAAGAACAGAATAGGTGCAGTGTTCAATCTGAGAAGAAAAGCTGTAAAGAACATCAGGTCCAGGGGACAAGATGCAGAATCAACAGATCAGTGACCATGGGCAAGGAGAGCAGCTGGGAGTGAGGAGAAATACACACTTCACAGAGACTCTGGAAAGAAGCTGTTTTTTCCCACAATGTGGAGCAGATAAGAGTGAGGTTATTCAAGGTTACAAAACAAATCCAGAGGATCTGGGAACTCCCAAGCAACCTATGTTTGGCTTATACAGAAGACAGGCTCACACACTGAGTTCACCAGTTATTCCAATGTTTGGTCTTGGAAAAATAATAAACAAACTGCATTAGCCTACGAATTCACAAAACTGCTCTTACTGAAATGCACAGTACTTCCCTGAAAAGCTCTCAGCTTTTATTTAATTTCTTGACAGTTTATCTTCCTCTTTCTACAAAGAATGTGGCTCTCCTTTTCAGCTTTGCCTGGACTTACAGAAAGTTCCAAGTTAAATTTTATGCTGAAGCAATGAAAATGTGGGACATAATATCCACTCAATATTAGTTGAACGAGTGAAGGAGATAGCAGCAAGATATTAAACTGGATCTATTGTAAATTCAAGGATCATGGCTCTGCAGGACAAAGTACAGATGGCCTGAAAGTTTGGGGTTATAAGAAGACTCAAGGAAGTCATTTCTCATACGTTGGGATAACTGCTTCCAGAAGAGAATGAAAGGGAATACCTTAGGGTATCTTTCAGTAATTTAATATCTACGTTATTTCAGCCAGAATCTCTGTGAAATTTCTGTGAAGCCAGAATTTCAGTGAAAGTGAAAAGTGAAAGTTGCTCAGTCATGTCTGACTCTGTGCCCCATGGACTATACAGTCCATGGAATTCTCCAGGCCAGAATACTGGAGTGGGTAGCCTTTCCCTTCTCCAAGGGATCCTCCCAACCCAGGGATCAAACCCAGGTCTCCCACACTGCAGCAGGTTCTTTACCATCTGAGCCACAATGGAAGCCCAGTATCTCTAGCAGGTAATGTTGACAGATCTTTTCTGCTATGAAAGATTGAAATCTCAAACAGCCTCCTCACCAAAAAAAAAAAAGTTGTTTTTCAAATTTTGTTTGAAAGAAACCCTTTTGCTGTGCCTTTCTTTTGCTTTTTGCTTGCTCCAGTTATTTTAATTTTCTCAGTAAAATTGCATTATTTTACTCAAGAAAGCATTTGAGTGTCCAGATTATACCACACATGCTGGAGGAAAAAAGATATGCAAAGGAAAATCTATTGGCAAAGACCACTTTTACTTCACTATGCCTCTTTGTCTACTTTCTAATGGCTTTCTGCTTTGATGGAGGAGTTTAGGAATTTAGAAAAGAAACTCTTTTTCCTTTCTGTTTGGTGGGCGAAGGGTGGTGAGGGTGCATTTTAAACTGAGAAAATTAGATGGTTTTATTCTCAACTATCTACCAATTGTTCACAATAATTTTAATACCTACCTATGGTATTATTATTTCGGAGGACACTAATACAGAACATTAATAATGTAAATGTACAAATAGAATCTTCTGATATTTGAAGTTCAAATACATTATATATTTTCATTTAAAAGAAGTGTTAGGCTACCTAAGTGGATGTTAGTTTTGTACAAACAAACACAAAAAACAAACCAAAAAAACCCTCAATTAAACATAGAAGCCTCAATTAGATACACTTGGGAGACCAGAGGGCTTCCCAAGTGGCTCAGTGGTAAAGAATCTGCCTGCCAATGCAGGAGACACCTGTTCAAGGTCAGGAAGATCCTCTGGAGAAGGAAACGGCAGCCCAACCCAGTATCCTTGCCTGGAGAATCCCATGAACAGAGAGGCTTTATGGGCTACAGTCCATAGGGTCTCAAAGAGTCAGACATGAGTGAGCATGCACACACAAGATACCAGAAGGGGCACCTCTCACAAGAGGAAGAAGAAAATCTTTTCTTCTTTTCCAGAAAGAACTTAACCAATAAAAAGACACACACCCTGTTTTCTACAGCCCTCCCAACTTCCCCTTCTTCTCTAAGAAAGCATTCTTCTTCCCTTGCCATGGAGAGACCTGCACATGGCTCACAAAATTTGCAGACCTCAAACTGCAATTCTCTTCTGAATCCAAATCAACCCATCTTTGCTGGAGGAACAACTGACGGTCAACTTGTTTTAGGTCAACTGTTTGTTCTTCACTAATTACTAGATGTACTCTCCTTCTGTAAATGATGGTTTCTAAAGGAGGCAATTTCATGGCTAAAACAGTTTTCATAAATTATCATGCAGAAAAATACATCTTCCATTTTATACTATAACTGAACAACTATTTAATCTCAAAGACATATCATTTCAGAAAATTTTAATGGCATTTTTAAAAGGAAGATGAAACATTAACTCAACATTAACTGAAACCACACATTTAACAAACATAGTAGTTTTCAATGTTTTGTAAGCATAATTAAGGAGCATGTTTTGCTTTTTGAAATGTATTTATCTCCTGTCTTCATGTTTCCTAAACTAATGCCTGCATCTGTACTTTTGGAAAGTAATAATTATTCCACCAAATGGCACTTTTCCAGTGAAATCTCCTATTACCTTCCAAATCTAGTTCTTACTTTCTTCTTAGTTTCATTTCCTGTTAATTGAGTAGAATTTCCTAATATGAAAAAGAGACTTCACATACCACTATTACTACTAGTAAATAATAATAAAATTTGAAATGCTATAATATTGGCCATCTGTGTTCAAAGAAAAAAATGAATTTCAATTTCCACCTTAGAGTGTGTACATGTGCACAGAAAATCACCTATAACTGGTGCTGCATGAAGAACTGATTTTAAGAGCAAAAAACAAGTAAACTAAGCATGTAAACACAAAGAAGTGAATAATTAAAACTACACAGGGAATTACTAGGAGATACAAACAGCAATGTGGAAAGATCTTTAAGATTTATTCTTGAATAGTACAAGTTCAGGTTGTAAAACATTATTATAAATTATGATGCCATTCATAGAAATCACACATATACTCATATCAATATGCACATCAATAAAGTATTTCTCTATTGGTATAGGTATCTATGCCAATGGTTACAGTGGTCCCTTTGGAGATTGGATTGAGGTGGGCAAATGGTGTTAAGTGGAAAATTTTATACAGATCATTTTTATGGCAATAATGAATTATAAGTATATTTAAAAATAAAGTGAAAGCTGCATACTTCCTCATTTTATACCTAAGTTCCTTTCCCTCAATTTCTAAGTATTCAAAATTAAAGGGTTAAGAATGTTACTCTAATGTATATTAAAACCACAATGAAGTACCACCTCATACCAGTCAGAATGACAATCAAAATGTCTACACATAACAAATGCTACAAAGAGTGCAGAGCAAAGGGAAACCTCCTACACTATTGGTGGGAATAAAAATAGGTGCAGCCACTATGGAAAACAATATGGGAGTTCCTCAGAAAACTAAAATTGGAATTACCATATGATCCAGCAATCTCAGTGGTGGCATGAACAAAACTATAATTCAAAAGATGCATGCAGCCCTTTGTTCATAACAGCATTATTCACAATAGCCACAATATGGACACAACCTAAATAGCCATCAACAGATGAATGGATAAAGAAGATGTGGTGTACACACACACACACACACACTGGAATACTATTCAGCCATAAGTAAAGAATAAAATAATGCAATTTGCAGCAACATGAAGGCAACTAGAGCTTATCAAACTAACTTAAGTCAGAAAGAGAAAGACAAATACCATATGATATCACTTACACATGGAATTTAAAATATAGCACAAATGAACATATCTACCAAACAGAAACAGACTCACGGACCTAGAAATTAGACTGGTTGCCAAGGTGGGGAAGGGGAGGGAGAGTGATAGACTGGGAATTTGAGATTGGTAGATGCAAACTATTACCTTTAGAAAGGATAAACAAGGTCCTACTGTATAGCACAGGTAACTATATCCAATCTCCTGGGATAAGCTATAATGGAAAATAATTTTTAACAGAATATATATATATATATATATACATGGATGCATGTGTGTAAAACTGAGTCTCTTTGCTCTACAGCAGAGAGCAGTAAAATATTGTAAATCAAGTATACTTCAAGAAAAAAAGAGTATTTCTTTAGATTATGGTAGCATATTGTGTATTTCCTTCCTGACAATCTGCCAAAGAAATTGTTAATGTACTAAATGATATTCACTTGTGCAGCCTTATTTTCATGTTTCATTAAAAAGTTACTCTAGGGACTCCCCTGGTGGCTCAGTGGTATAGACTCTGCCAGCCAATGCAGGAAACACGAGTTCCACTCCTGATCTGGGAAGATCCCACATGCCACGAGGCAAACAAGCCCACGTGCTACAACTACTGATTACTGAGCATGCGTTCTAGACACCAGGAACCACTACTATTGAGCCCATGTGCTGCAGCTACTAAAGCCCAGGTGCTTAGAGCCTGTTCTCTGCAACAAAAGGAGCCACAACAATGAGAAGCCTGAGCACTACAACTAGAGTAGCCCCCTCTCTACAACTAGAGAAAAAGCCTGTGCAACAGCAAAGACTCAGCACTGTCCAAAATAAATAAATTATAATAAAAAGAGACTATAAAAATGTACTCTATATTTTATTTGCATTCAATATAGGAACAAAAAATGATTCCGAAAAATATATCAGGTTAGCAAATTGACTATTCAATCTGTACATTAAGTAAAAAACACTTTTGAAATATTTAAATACTTCCTCAGAAAAAGTGAAGGGAGTTAACAGAGCACATGTTTCCATGTTGTAGAAAGCTCACTGTGGCTGGTTAAATTGTCATTTACAGATTAGCTTTATTTTATGATTAAAAAGACTGCCATAACTTGGAAAGTGTGGACCACCCTCTCACTAACAGATGACACTGCATACCATAACGTGTTCTGTTTTTCACCTCTAAATGTCAAATTATCTCAAATACATTTATTAATGGCTGTTATTGCATGCATTCATAACTGGCACAGCATCAAAAATGTCTCTGACTTGTTAGGGAAGTGTACACACCTATGGGGACCTACATTTTCTATGATAACCCATAAATCTACTTTCTTAAATATTTACTTTTTAATTTTATGGTGTATTGATTTCCTCCATTAAAGTCTTTGAAATATCTGAATCTTGTCACCACAACCAATGAACAAACATCTCTTTAGGGCTTCCCCGGTGGCTCAGACAGTAAAGAATCTGCCTGCAATGCGAGAGACCCAGGTTTGATCCCTGGGTTGGGAAGAGCCGCTGGAGAAGGGAAATGGCAACTCACTCCAATATTCTTGCCTGGGGAATTTCATGCACAGAGGAGCTTGGCAGGACAAGAGGAGCTTGGCATGGACAGAGGAGCAGGGAGTCCATGGGTCGCAAAGAGTCAGACACGACTCAGAACCAACGAAAAAACATCTCTTTAGCTATGCTCAAACCAAACAGAAAATAAAATGCTTTCTTAGAATCAGCATAAATTAATGAGTCGCCCAAACTCAGGTGCCTATTAAGAAAAAAGATTTGAGACCTCAAATTCCAATGTTCCCCTTTTCCAAAAAACAACTGATAAAACACTCTAAGATGTGCACAAATGAAGTACTGATAAATTGTACTAACCAACACATTAGAATACCACAACAATGAAGTGTGAAAATCTCAAGAGTCAAAATCTCTTATATCATCTATAAATGCACATTATCTTCTGGACCAGAATCATAATTAGTGTGATGAGATGTTCACAACAGGAGACGTACAGAGGTTTTTCCATATCATTACCAATCTTGGGTATATGTTTACAGAAAGGGATAGACATGCTGCTGCTGCTGCTAAGTCACCTCAGTCGTGTCCGACTCTGTGTGATCCCACAGACGGCAGCCCACCAGGTTCCCCCCTCCCTGGGATTCTCCAGGCAAGAACACTGGAGTGGGTTGCCATTTCCTTCTCCAATGTATGAAAGTGAAAAGTGAAAGTGAAGTCGCTCAGTCATGTCTGGCTCTTAGCGACCCCATGGACCGCAGCCTACCAGGCTCCTCCATCCATGGGATTTTCCAGGCAAGAGTACTGGAGTGGGGTGCCATTGCCTTCTCCAGATAGACATGAGTATAGTAGAATTCATAAAAACTAAATGTTTACAGGATATGACTCGACTATGTTATTTTGCTCCTGGAGAGCAGTTGAAAATTTTATTTCCTACGTTTTGCATACAATTTAGTATCTAATATCTCCAAAACTTAGGGCTTCCCTGGCAATCTAGTGGTTAATGGGTTCAATCTCTGGTCTGAGAGGATCCTACATGCCTCTGAACAACTAGGTCCATAAGCCACAACTATTGAAGCCTAGGCACTTTAGAGCCTGTGCTCCACAAGAGAAGGTGCCGCAACGATTAAGTCTGAGAATTGAAATAAAGAGTAGACACCACTCACCGCAAGAGAATGCCCTTGCTCAGCAAAGACCCAGCACAGCCAAAAATGAAATAAACACATTTTTTAAAAATAAGCAAAACAAAACATCCAACACTCAATTCACGGCATGATGAATTGGTACATTTCTAATGTCTTGTGGCAGAATTAGACAGCTGTGTACACTATCATTCACTCTCCCCAGCCTCTGTAATGTCCCATTACATTATGCTGGTGCGGCCTTATGCTCGTGTGGTCAGTTGGAACAAGAACAAATATACCAAAATATTGTGTGAACAAATTTTAGCAAGTTTCCTTAAGGAGGAACTGAGCTCTCTCTTAATCATGCTGGTTTGCATTCAGTCAGACATACTTTAACCCATTGTTCTATTGTTCAACTGTATGCATTATTTTGTTTGGGAGTAGAAATAAAACCTTTGTATGGCAGGGAAGGAGTGGGATCAGCTTTAGTCTTTTCAGTAATTAAACCCACATTTGTTACAGCAGATACATATGCTATTACTTCTACATACTTACTATTTTTACCTTTCATGATGTTTGTTTTCTGCTTTACTAGGTAAGATCTGGCTTCTATTTCACCAGTTTCCCCCGTGCTACCCTTTTTGACCCTTTGCTCCAAGCTAATTTTTTTCAGGTGATCTGACATCCTATTTTCATGCCCCTTTTCACTGCTTTGCCCTTGATTTTGCCACCTTTACCAATTTAGTCACCCTTCAGATCTTATTCCTAGGTTTACTTCCCTCACTGAGTAAGATCCACTGGATACATGGTCTGGACATATTGCATACATTTCTGCACAGAACTTAGTATAGTTGTACTTTTTTTGTTAACTCGTGAAATTACATGTTCAATGTATTTCTCTCCAACTAGATTTTAAATTCCATTAAAATATCAACTGCGTCTTTTTTGGTAATCTGTTTTTTGCTAGTGCTCAACATGATTCATGTTCCAGAGTGAGCACTTAGTAAATGAAGATAATTTCTTACCCATGTTAATAAACCTGATAATTACATGAAGCTGGGCCAGCAAGGGGAGAGGGGCATGCAAATGTCACACACCTGTACTCTAAAAGCAACTGCTAGGAAGCAGAGATTACCTACACTGACATTCTCAACTCTGACAGTATGTATAAGTTATACTTTTCAATGAAACTGAAGATTGTTTAATAGATTTTGCAAAATTAATACTGAATTGTGAAGATAGCAAAGCTACCCTCTTGAAGAGGATGAAAGAGGATCCAGTGATAGACAAGTGAAATCACCTGGAAAGTAAACCTAACTTAAGCTGAAGAGAATAAACAAACTTAATTCACGGAAAATTTTGGACTCTTTTTTTCTGGTCTGTGCCCCATCTTCCCTAGCCTCATTCCCTTTATAAATTACTACCAGTTATCCTGCTAAATAGCACTCCTGGTTATGTCACATCTTTGTAAAATCTTTTAGAGGTTCTCCATAGACTACAGCAGATATATCGCTGTGTACTGTTAAGAATACTCACAAAATGAAGAACTGTAATTTTTAACATTCATTCTTAATGGATTTTATTGTTAGATGTTTGGAGAGTAGCTTTCTATTTGCAGTTTTAAATAATTCACAGCTCGCAGCAATCAGCATGTATTTTAAAAGACTTTGAAAGAGTCCAGTATCTATACATTAGTGCCTCACACCCCACAAGAACTGGCCATCTGAGTCTTAGCTGGATTATTCTCCTATACAATGTCTTCATTTTCAGGAGCTGAAATCATGCGTGACAAACTAATTTTCTTCATTATGTTACAGGATACTCTAAGTACTACCAAGAGAGATTGCAGAGAGTAAATCAATTTAAGTGTGAAGAACAATACAATGAAAATTTAGTTTCAGATCATACTTTGGGAATAAACCTAAGCACCTACTCTTTTAATTGTTAAACATAATTTGTTTGTGGTTGTTGGGGGTTCCAGTACAAGATGGTGATGCAGGAGTCCCAGGAGGCTCTTGGACTCATCTCTGTCCACATACACACCAAATCTGTAGCTACATACTGAACAACTTGCTCTGAAGAAAAGCTAAAAACCAACCAATTCATTTGCATAGGCTAATAAGAGAAAGCCCACAGGGAAGCTGGTGGGAGAGGGGGGAACACAATCTCACCATAAATGCCACCCATAGAGCAGAGACCCACAATCTGGAGTGAACTCAAATCAGGAGCTTTTCTCCCTGTGGAAAAAAGGGTTTGAACCCCACACTGAGCACCTCAATTTTTAAGACCTGCAGCTGAGAAAGGAGGCCCCAAAACATCCAACTTTAAAAAAACCCACCTCCACAAGACTACAAACTGAGGAACGCTTTTAAATGGCTCATTTGACTCACCTGACCAAGGGCTCCACGCACAGGCTGCCAACCCAGAGCTTCAGATTTAAGTGAACACGACTCCAGTCTTGCTGGTTAATCTTAGAGCATCAGCCTGAGGGGTAGGCATCTAACTGAGTTCACATTCAGGGACCTGCTGGCTGGTGGCACGGCCTTCAGCAGTCCCTCTTCCCTTGCTCCGTTGCTCTGTCCAGCGGACACCATCTTTTTTTTTTTTTTTTTTTTTTTTTTAAGCATTGCTTTCTGGGTCCTCGCCAACATTCTGCTTAGGTGACTTTTTTCCCCAGTTGGAGACACTTATATGCTCCACCCCCTGCCTCCTTTTACCTAGCAGACGCCATCTTTTTTTTTTTTTTTTTTTTAAATTCTAAGCTTTTTTTTTTTTTTCTTTTTCTTTTCTCACAATAGCACCTTCTACAGTCTCTGCCTTCTGAACATAAATATCTCTCAGAGGGGAGTTTAACTTACATCTGGTGCCCCTGGTTTGGGGAGGTGGGTGTGGGCTGCCGCTCAGGGGAACATCCCTTAATGGCCTGGCTCTGGAGGCCAGGGTGTATATGATCCTGGGCTCAACCAGAGAACCGTTTCTAGGCCAACTACCAACCTCTGGGCCCTGCACAGAGACCAGAATGAAAGAGCAGTCTTTCTGAGAAAAAGGCCTACTTACCTCTCCCGGAGCTTTGGCTTGAGGGGCAGGCTTCCGGTCCAAAGCTCAGCTTACCGCCTAACGGCCCGGGGTGGGTCTGTTCGAAGACGGTTATCCAGGCAGTCTTGGCGCTCTCCCTCTGCCTTGCTGCAGCTCCCTGGTGCGTCCCCTAAAGGAACTTATCTCCTTGTCCAACAACCCAAGTTTTGGGCCTGGTACCAGAGAACACTTCTACATTGCCTTGGCGCTGGTGGCCAACCGTGGTTATGCTTGTGGGTCCCAGGGGATTTCGATCAACGGAAAAGGAGTTCTTAAAGGGCTACCGCCCCCAGGGCACAGCAAAAGGCAACGGAAACAGATCAGTCTTTCTATGAAAGGACCCTGTTCACTTACTAACAGGTGTTAAAATACTAATCTAAGGGTTGAGTGTAATCCTTTCCAAAGACCTCAGAGGACCGGTGCTATGTCTTCCACTCTCCAGAGCATCACAACATATCACAAGAAATAAAGTGTGTAACTGTGTGCTGACAGATGTTACCTAGACTTATTTCAGTAATTATTTTGCAATATACACAGATATCAAATCATTATGTTATACACCTGAAATTAACATAATTTTATCAATTATATTCCAATTAAAAAAAAAGAATAATTTGTGGGAGCTGCAGACTACTTGCTGGTGATAGCAATGATCATAAATACAGGCTCCAGCTGAAGAGTTGCAAGTAAGGATGAGAACTTTGTGGGCACTCAATAAGCCCTTGTTGATGAAACACTGTTTTTGCTCCAGTATAATTGCCTAGTCATTTTTACATACAATGGTGGAAGTTCTCAGAGGACCTCTGATTAGGGCTGAGGACTCATTTTAGATATGATTAATGGCCTATATATAAATAATCTTCTTTTAGAGCAGAATTTCAAGAAGACGATGTGGAGGACATCCTTATTGATAAAATTTTTTTTTTCTTTTCTAGCAATGTTCTCAGTATTTTAAAACTAACTTCAGATAGCATAACTAGAATATTAAAAATAACCCTTGACAAGGAAGTTCTGATGAAAAATATATCGATTCTTCTTCAGAGTTTAGGGAATAGAAAACACAATTTTATACCACAAAATATTTGAAATTTTAGTATTCCATAAGTTCTGAATTTGTATGACAAAAGCATGCCTATAACCAAAGAAAACTTATCTACCAGGTAATGAAAAATAAACTGAATGAGCAACTACAAATAATACAAACAACACATTTATTTAGAAAAATAAACTGAAAATGCTGTTTGTCTAGTACATTTCCCCATGAGGCATAGATAAATGGCTATAAAAATCTCTTATATGTCAAATACAAATTACAAATGATTTTGTTAAGTAAGAGAACAAATAGATGTTCAACACAAATGTTTTAGTGTACAGTTCACTGTATTTGACGTCTTTGCTGTTAATGATAGAAAATGATCCTCACTAAAAAAAAAAAAAAACAATTTTTGATCCCTTTTTCATTCATTCGACCACCCTGATGCTTTTCCATTATTATTCTGTAGTTGTTCTTTAATCTGAGACAACTCCATTTTTTTATAACTGATTTTTTTTATAGAAGAAAGAGAAATCAATGCCTGGAGAATTCTTACATGTTTCCTTTTTGGACTCCGCAAGAAACTGTTGTGGTCTCAAAATTCATGGGACCATCTGTGCAAATAACAGCGCACATCATTACCCTGAATGGAAGTGACAGTGCAAATAGTAGAAGTGCATTGAGAAGTAATCAGTAAGAACTGACCTCCCCTCTCTCAACCAGTATGGGGTGAAGGATTGAATGCAGAAACTTCTCAAGCAATTGACAACAATACTCTGACACCGTTATGGCTTTGAAGGTGTACACAAGATGACAGATGTCCTCTCTCTTTGCAAACAGAAACATTCTGTCCTTATACTGTTCATTGAGGCAATATTCCTCTGTTCAGTTCTTGTTTATATTTTTGTTTTTGTTTTGTTTACATATTTTGAAATGCTGAGTAGTTCTAGCTATAGACACCTATTTCTATACTTTCACCTTCCCAAATGATACATCAATTTATAATTTACTGGCTTAATTACTAAATATAAATTTTGGGAGGTTCACATCTGGGGATAATTTCAATGATAAAGTGAGATGAATTTTGTTTGTTTGCTTTTTGGTTTTTTGTAGGCTTGCTTATTTAGTCTTTTTCATTTCTTTTCTTCTTTTTTTTAATCTTCTTGGTAATTTCTGAGTGAAGACATTTAAGGCTGTGGCTTTTTTTTTGCCCCCAGGGCTCTGCTCATGGCTGTCAGACTAGAGGCAGATAGTTTTAAGCAGACCATATTAGTGATCATTTGTGCTCCAAGTTGAGGGGTTTGCTGCTCCAAGATGGACAGTTTTCTGGTTATTCCAAAATTAGATCTGGCCTCAAGAAGTCATAATGATGAATCTGAAGTGGGAAAAATGAACTGACATGCCTCCAAACAAAGGTGTTCCTTCCAACCTGAAGGAGCTGTCAGAAAAAGGAAAGCAAAAGACAAAATATCAGTTTAAATAGCAACTATAATTTAATGAAGCATATAAAAATTATTTAAAATGAAGAAATATTTTGATAGTAGTATGCAATTTAAAGTTCTTTGAATTATTAAGGATTTTACTTTAAAAGTATAATCATATTTTGAACATATATTCCATTTAAATTTTATATATAAAAACAATATTTGATAATAGTCATCAAAATTTAGTAGCAGCATGTTTATATTTCAATTAAAAGATCTTCCCTTACCTCTGACAGTTTTTAAAACTTAGGATAAATTTGTCCACTTGTACCAAGTTCTCAAAATAGTTCATAAATTTTAAGACAATAAACTTTTCAACATGCATCACCCTCAAAAAAGAGTTAATGAAGAAATCAGACCTATTAAGGTAGAGCCTTCATTTTCAATAATCAAACAGTATTTTCAAAACATTTTGCCTAATGTAATGTTTCATTGCAATTTATATAGTCT
Organism: Muntiacus reevesi; assembly: GCF_963930625.1. Taxonomy (NCBI): domain Eukaryota; kingdom Metazoa; phylum Chordata; class Mammalia; order Artiodactyla; family Cervidae; genus Muntiacus; species Muntiacus reevesi. The sequence continues at coordinate 211,202,266 of NC_089249.1, forward strand.
AAATATATTATAAAACTGCCAAAAGACACCCTTTTTCATGATGTACCACAACTGCCCAAGAACTAGCCTTTCTTTAGAATCTATGATACTTTCAAATTAGCACCTTAAAATAACATATCCACATTTGTAATTAATGAATAAATTTTTCCAAAAACACTGGAAAATGAAACCTAGCCATAACTTTCACCCTGCCCTCCTGATATCAAATAGGCTTAGCACCACTAATGTCGAGCAAGGATGGTCTTCTCTTTACATTATGATGTAATAGAGAATATTCTTGCAATAATTTATTATCATAGATCCCAAAAGGTATTAAAATAAATCTTCTGCCATAATTGAATAGCAAATTATTAGAAATCTCAGAGACACAGAGTAATGGTTTTAAGTGTATTTTTAATCCCTCAAATTCATCTGAGAACCCCCTGTTTTAAACCTTTTCATTTGAGGGTAGGTGAGGCCCAAGTTCAAGATGTTTTCTCCAACACACCAACATACACATAGACAACAGCATAAATCATTTAGTCCTTCTGTGAGAGACCCTTAATCATTACCATTCTATTGGATGAATTAGAATTATTTTCATTTTTACTCTCAACTACCAAGATACAGTCCCACAATGAAATAATTTAAATAATCAAAATGAAATAATAATGCTCTCACTCAACTCTAAGCTTAACACTAAAGAAGTCACCCAACATAATTAGTAAATGTGTGTTGAGGACTTAATCTGGCTCTCATTAAAGATGTTTTATGAAAGAGAAGTCACAGAATACAAGTTTTTGTCATGTAGTTGCTTAAGATGATGTGAGACTGTATCAGCACAGAGGAGTGGAGAAGGCTGGACTGAACTGGCCTAACCTGTACTCAGTACAGTATGGCTTGTATCTGCCTGTGTCATTTTTGTATTACCTAGAAATATAAATTTCCTTTATATATGTTTTTGTTTTGCTTATTTAGAGGAAATTGGCATTCAAACAATTACTAATGTTTTAGCAAAGGTTCTACAATAATTAGACGTTCAGTTTTACTATTAAAAGTATGCAAAATATACAAAGGTGACTTTCTACAAATATATAGGAACATAATTCATGTACTTGGGACCAAGACAAAAGTCAATGTATCAACTGTATTTTCATAGCTCTGTGATATAGAACTCCTTAGCAGGCTACATAATTATTTATTACAGCTTATTGAAACTGGTAAAACAATCTATTATTCATTCTAAAATATGTATTCACCATCCATTGTATATCAAATATGCTCTAGGAATCAGAGATTCAAAACTGTAATCTCCTGCCCCCAAAGAGATTAGTACCAGAAGGTAATAGTCACAGTAAAAGAAGAGTTGTGCCATAAAATATATTTAAAATAACAAATGGGAACATGGGAGCCAAATCCTACAGAAAAAGGCATTTGAAGTAAGACTTGATGGATTGGTTGGAGTTTGCAAAAGTGATACATTGCTATTTATTATGAAATGCAAGTACTGCAAATGGAGAGAACTGCACGGGCAAAGGTGCAGAAGCAGGGGAGAGTGTGGTACCTTTAATATTGTATAGCATAGAAGTGGAGGGAGAAAATATGAGGCTAGCAGGGGCCAAAAATGTCTTTTTATTCTATGTGAAAATATTTAGATTTTTACCTTAAATGTAATAGGAACAACTGAAGAATTGTGATGAGAAGAGTGGCTGGAGGAAATGTAGAAAGTACAATGCAAGGGAAGAGGGAAAGCATATGGCAGATATTTACAGAAAAGCAATGTCAAAGCCATCGGCTGAAAGCAATAACTAATAATTCCAGTTGCAGATGCTTTCTTAGTGGCAAACTGAAGAGAGAAAAATAACTCATTCTTTCTTACTTCATTGGGACAGGGTTTCATTCATTTTCTACCTATTTACAATAAGAGCAAACATTATTTATGAAACTTTCCTTGTTCCACCAAGTTTTTCATGGAAGCAGATACTGCCTCTGAGCCCTAAGTGATCATACATTTAAAGTAGAGAATAAAATCTTCTATTCAATAACTAGTACATGTCTAAGTCCTCGATTAGATTCTAAGATTCAGTATTAAGGAATATGTTTAAGTCTAACTGAGTTTTGAAGATGCATTGCCAATATCCAAGCCTTTCACTGTATGGTATTAGATATGAATTCAATCTGTTAATCTCAGACTCAAGTATTTCCTCCCACTAAAGAAAAGCCCCAAATAACATTTTGTGTATAATTTCCCAATTAAAAATTTTCATTAATTTTCCTTATTACAAGTCTTAAAATACAAACATTTTTAAACCTCAACATTCTCTTTTTTTTTTGTTTGCTTCAAATATGGAAACATGTAATACACCATCACAATTACACAAGTTAAGTAAATTTACTCAGCATTGAAATATGAAATATAAATAACATATACCAAAATCTTGTATAATCAATAAGCTGAAGTGCTCATGGAAATGTTTTCTGATTCATTCTTCAGATTGGTGGGTTAATTGCTTCATTCTGTTTAAAATTTTTAGTCTTTGAGTCATTAAATGTCAAGTTACTTTATGTAAGTAGCATCTTAAGTGACTGAGAACATTTCTACACAGCAAGGACAACAAGATTTTAAAATGTCAATGACAGCAAATAATGCTAAGAAAAAATTGAAAATATTACAAAAATTTTGTCCAAACAGAAGTGTGTCATTATTCTATATCTATGTGAACCTTGTAATTTTTATTCTTTCCTTTATATTTCTTAAATATAAATACATAAATTTTAAAATAAGCATTTGTATATAAATATATATTGCATACACATATATATAATTTAAAATATTTTAAACTGTGGTAAAATGTGTCATGTTTCATGAGTCTGCTTAATTTTAAGAAGTAATAACTATGAAGAGATCAAAGTCATTTCAATAAAATCTATCTTATTTCCCCAAAACTGTTAAACTAATAGCAGCGAGATAAAGTCAAATAAAAATGTATGAAGTACCTCTTCTAAGGCAGATGTTAGGCCAAGCATGGAAAATGTGAGGATAAAAACTTAGATTTCTCTTATATCTAAACACAGAGCTAAATACTTTCACATATTATTTAATCATTATATCAAGCTATGAAATAGATAGTGGTGGTTTAGTCACTAAGTCACAACTCCATGGACTGTAGCCTGCTAGGCTCCTCTGCTCATGGAATCCTCCAAGGGAAATTTCCTTGCCATTTCCTTCTCCAAGGGATCTTCTGGACCCAGGGATTGAACTCATATCTCCTGCATTGCAGGCAGATTCTTTACTGCTAAGTCAGCAGGGAAGCCCCTAGTGAAGTAGATGCTTTAACTAATTTCCAAGTATGGACATTCTGGCTCTGGTGAGACTAAATCATGGCCAACACTACAACCTGAAGCCAAATTCACTATCCCCAAACCATTTGGCACTATCACTATAGAGATGACTATTTGTAACAAAGAGTAGGATCCACATAGACTGACGTATTTGCTATCTGACCCTTAATAGAAAAAGTTTGTCCATCCTGGTTGAATCTATCTAACTTGCTTGTTGTAGTATTACTTATGAATCTAACTTCATATTTTCCAAATGGATTGCCAACTATTTTAACTATGGTTACTGAATTATCTAAATCTTATTGTATTTTGGTATGCTATTATTGTTATTAAGCAATTCACATACATACATGATGTATTTCTGGACGCTAGTCATCTCCAGTATACAGTTCAGATTCAGATGTCTGTCTTTTAGCAAAATTTTAAAATTCTATGGGTCAGCATGGGATTTATAATATAATTGGGGCAGAATTGACATCTTTATTATAATATTAAAGTATTAATATGAGAAACTTATTGGATCATCACAACTATTTAGCCTTCCATTTTATATTGCTCAGTACTATTTTCTTCATAGGCATCTTTAACATTTCTTGTTAAATTTATTCCTAGATAGTATATAGCTGTTGTTTCTATTTTGATAGAATATCTTAAATCATATTTTGTGTTAACTACTGGTATAGAAGACTATGTTGAATTTTTAAATATCCTTATATTTAGTTAATTTAATTACTTTCTCTTATTGGTACTAATATGTGAAGTGAAGTGAAGTGAAAGTTGCTCAGTCATTTCCAACTCTTTACAACCCCATGGACTATACAGTCCATGGAATTCTCCAGGCCAGAATACTGGAGTGGGTAGCAGTTCCTTTCTCCAGGAGATCTTCTCAACCCAAGGCTGGAACCCAGGTCTCCCACATTACAGGTGGATTCTTTACCAGATGAGCCACCAGGGAATTTAATCAGTTCAGTCAGTTCAGTTCAGTCGCTCAGTTGTGTCCGACCCTTTGCGACCCCATGAATCGTAGCACACCAGGCCTCCCTATCCATCACCAACTCCCGGAGTCTACTCAAACTCATGCCCATTGAGTCGGTGATGCCATCTAGCCATCTCATCCTCTGTCGAACCCTTTTCCTCCTGCCCCCAATCCCTCCCAGCATCAGGGTCTTTTCCAATGAGTCAACTTTTCGCATCAGGTGGCCAAAGTATTGGAGTTTCAGCTTCAGCATCAGTCCTGCCAATGAACACCCAGGACTGATCTCCTTTAGGATGGACTGGTTGGATCTCCTTGCAGTCCAAGGGATTCTCAAGAGTCTTCCCCAACACCATAGTTCAAAAGCATCAATTTTTCGGCGCTCAGCTTTCTTCACAGTCCAACTCTCACAGCCATACATGACCACTGGAAAAACCATAGCCTTGACTAGACGGACCTTTGTTGGCAAAGTAACTGCTCTGCTTTTTAATATGCTATCTAGGTTGGTCATAGCTTTCCAAGGAGTAAGCGTCTTTTAAATTCATGAATGCAGTCACCATCTGCAGTGATTTTGAAGCCCAAAAAAATAAAGTCTGACACTGTTTCCACAGTTTCCCCATCTATTTCCCATGAGGTAATGGGACCAGATGCCATGATCTTAGTTTTCTGAATAAGCTTTAAGCCAACTTTTTCACTCTCCTCTTTCATTTTCATCAAGAGGCTTTTTAGTTCCTCTTCACTTTCTGCCATAAGGGTGGTGTGAAGCTAACAGGTTTTCACCAATTCTCTCGGATTATCAAGATAAGTAATCAAAGCATCTATAAATACTGTTTCATCTTTTTTTCAAAGTCTAGACCTTTTGTGGTTTTTATTTTTGTCTTTTTTCATTTGTTTAGTGTCTCTAGTAAAATGTTAAAACAGTGTTAGTGATAGAAGTGGTTCATAAAATTTTTTTTATTATTATGCCTATAATATGGGAAAGTCTTGTCTGCTTTTTGTTTTCTTCTCTTGTTATTTTTTTTTAATGTTTCTTGAGGCTTTTGTTTATATTTTTTCTATAAAATTAACTGTTCTACCTACACTGAAACATAGAAACCCTTTAAATGCTTTCCCTTCTGATTCCTAACGTTTCTCATTTATTTTTTTCTTCCTCATCTTCAATGGCATGATAGACTGAGTAGTTGTGTCCATCCAAAATTCATACATTGAAACCTAATCCTCAATCTGGTGTCATTCGGACGTGTGGCCTTTTGGAGGTGACTAAGTAATGAGGCAGAACCCTCACGAATGGGATTAGTATTCTTACAGAGAAGATGACAAAGAGCTCTCATCCATTCCGTCGTTTACGATGTAGAGGGAGAAGTAGTAACCAGGAATTGGGCTGTCACCAGACTCTGAATCTGCAGCTGCCTTGATCTTGGACTTCCTGGCCTCCAGTTGTGAGAAATAAATGTTTGTTGTTTAGGCCACCCAGTCTAGTATTTTTGTTAACACCAGCCCTAACAAACTCAGACATTTGGCAAAAAGAATTATTTTGACATTCTTTTCAAGATAAAACAAATTGTCTTTAATCAAATCTTCACTTTTTGATAGTTTGATAATTTTTGCTAATTTTGTTTTTATCTTTATGAATTTTTCTTATCTACTTTCCTTGAGAACATTTTATTACTCTTTTTTCAGTTTTCTGAGTTACACTAGAGCTGTCATTTTGAATTTTATCGCATTGTAAGTCAGAGAATAAGGCCTGTTTGGTAATTCAAATTCCTAATATTTGTGTTTTCTAATCTGAATGGAGGGATGGCAAAATATTTCCTCCTTCTTTATAAAAAGAACTATGACCTTGAGTTAACTTTCTAGCTTAGTTACCATGGAAACCTAATACTGGTAGAATATCAGCTGTATTATCAGGCTATGTTGCTTATCATAAAAATAAGCCCTGATTTGCAAACTGAATCTGGTCTGGGGGGACAGTGGATGACTATAAATACCTTGTAGAATTTCTTGAGTGAGGTACATTTTTGTAAATGGTGATATTTTTTGCTTATGGGCTATTATAAAAGATACTGATTCCTACTTGGGACACAGGAAATGTTAGAGTAGGTCGTATCCTTATCCATGATCTCATATTTATACCTGAGCTGTAATTTCACAGTGCTGGAGAAAGACTTTAGCCCTAGACACTTGTGGGAACTGTCCTGTTAAAGAATCACCTGATTGTGCCCAACTGATTCACTTTGTTTGTTGCATTATATCCTTCTAAGGGAACCATTGGCAAGTGTGGCCTATTAGGGTCATGTGAGACTGATTGTCCAGTTGAGCCTAAAACTAGTAGTGGGTGTTGTACACATGCAGGTTCTTTTTCATCCAGGCATTTATAAAAATGTAATTGGCTTCAATATTCTGTGATGGCTAAGCACAGTCAGGAGAAGGCTTAAGGGAAAACTGTGTGCCCACTTCATCTTGTCCCATAGTCTGAAGATGTAACTAACACCCAAGTCCCCTCTGGATGATACCAGAGTTGTCAATCATGATATGCCTACAATAACAAAGTCTGATGCAAGTGAGAATTTTGAATGAGATTAAATAACTCTCTTTCAGAAAGAATTAACAAAAATAAACAAGCCACTATAGCAAAAGAAGTTGGACAGAGTTTTGGTGTGTTTTTTTTGAAGATGTGCAAAAAAAAAAAATGTTTCAAAAACCTTTTAATGATAAGAATTCTGAGGCAATCTTTTTCTCAAAAGATAGGTAAGCAATGTGTTACCTGTTTGAAAGAGAATGTAGGTGAAGCATTCTCAGTACACAGATAAAAAGACCTGGGTGGACTTTTAAAAACATTATGTGCTATTTCCTCTCACTCATGTAGTATGCTTTATATTCTGCCCATGTATTGGGTCCAAGTTATAAAAAGTTGAATTGTTTTAGTTATTACACAGATACACATATAACTTGTTCTAAAACAATTAAACTAGGAAAAGCCAGTTATGGATGTACTTCATTGTCATCTTTACGTTCCATTAAACATCTAGCTAGTTTGGCGTAACATTTTATTTCATGCTTCACAAACTATGAGTACTGAGAAAATTACCTTGAAAATGTTTATTCTGATATGAAGAAAATCATACTGCTAATTCCAGCATCATGTTTTACCTTTGCACAACTAATTTCTTATGAATTATCTATGACATTTTCTAAAATATAAGTGTGATTCTCTGATAGCTACCCTGTTTTTCATATCCCAGAGCAGTGCAGATACTGACTAAGAAATCTGTAACTCCATGAGCAGGACACACTAGCAAAACAAACTAGGTAATGCTGGACTTACTGAGGATATTTAGTAAGTACGTATGTGCCTGACAAAGCAACAATTTAGAGAGGTGATATTTAAGCCTTTAGGGCCAGATGTCATTTTCTAAAATAAGTACCTGATACCTTAAAATATCACGCATCTCAGAATTTCTCTTCTCATCTGAGCTAGTGTATCAGACATGACATTCAATAATAAATATTTCTAAATTACTATTACTAAATCTAGTTCCAAAATATGCAGAGTCCAGTGAAAAATAGACTGAATGTCCCTTGTGCAAAAAGCAAGAAAAAAAAAGTTCTGTCTTCTCCTCCCCTCTTTCTTTATTTTGTGTGCTATATAATGTCATGCTCTTCTGAAACAGGTTGAACACAGACTCCCACAAGCTTTACCCTGCAAATCAGAACACATCACACAGCTGCCAGTGTCTTGGCCTCCACCAAGCCAAAGGGCAACAATGATCTTGGCATGTGGGGGGAAGAGGGTAGTCTGGAGCTCATCCTGGTGGGTGGTGAATGTAGAACCACACCTGAGGGAAAGCTTCAAGCCCCAGAACATGCTCTATTATCCTATCAGACTTTACTTATGCAACAAAAATTCAAAGATAAAAATCACAAGACAATGACTGCAAAGCACTAAACCCCAAGCTTAAGGCGGGATGTGGGCACATTGCGGGGGCTGGGGGGGATGCTACTGAAGACAGGGCCCTATGCAATTGCCATGGTCACACACCCATGATTGAAAGTTGTCCGAAATAGACTGCTTCATTGGCCCCACTCCAAGCTTAAGGAGTTAATCTTTGCAATTCAGAATAGCCCCAAGCACATGTCTAGCTTTGTCTATTATTATGTTCTGTTACTTCGTTTTTTTTAATTCAAAAGCAACTACATGAGAACAATGCACATAACTATATAAGGATTATAAGGAAATACCTTAAAATGTTTACATGACACGGCAACATCTTAGCAAACGATCACTTTATTGTAAGTAAATTATTAGTGCCCACTTGCTAAGATGTTCTTTTACATAGAAAAACAGAATCTTTATCTAGTGTGTAAACTAGCCATGCAAACACTACCTTCTGAAATAAGGACATACTTTGTAAAATTCATGTATAATTTATAGCGTTAGTGAAAATCACCGTCATGTCCAACTCTTTGCAACCCCATCGACTGTAAGCTGCCAGGTTCCTCTGTCCACCGAATTCTCCAGGCAAGAAGACTGGAGTGAATAGCCGTTCCCTTCTCCAGGGGATCTTTCCAACCCAGGGATCAAATCCAGGTCTCCCACATCATAGGCAGATTCTTTACCAGCTGAGCCACCAGAAAAGCCCAAGAATACTGGAGTTTGGTAGCTTATCCCTCCTCCAGGGATAGGAGAATGGAACCCACAAATCAAACCAGGGTCTCCTGAAATGCAGGTGGATTCTTTACCAGATGAGCTACCACAGAAGCCCATGTTATACAAGTACTGGGCAACTGAATATGGGAACTTCTCTAAGAAAATTAGCAGTAAATATAAATACAAATATAGAAGTTTTCTTATCCATAGAATATTTGCACCCACACAGCTGAAAACACGTTGTTATTATCTTAAACTGTAACTTTCTTTTTTCACAGGTGTTTATCTATGTAGAATCCTATCAGATTGAAAAGGGTGTTTTTCAATTATTTTACCAATTAAATTCAGTGGAAATCAGTTTTATGACATAGTTTTTAATAATGATGGAAATTATGTGTTCTGAAAGATATTATTTCTAATAGTGAAGCTACTATAATGTGGCAATACTATAAGATATTAATGAGATATTTATAATTATTTCAATATATGTATATCATAAAAGACTTTCAAAAACATATCTTAAAAGCTTACCTTAGACTGTGGATATTTTTGTCAACCTTTTGAAAAAAATTTTATTATTTCCACATAAATGACACAATTAAATATCATAATTAAAGTCTTCCTTAGGAAAGGAGTAAATTGTGTGGAAAAAAGTACTTTTATTTCATCCTTTCACTTGAAGGTGGAAGTATTACCTTGAAGAATACTTTCTACAAATATTTTTCCTCTGCTCATTAGGGGCACAAGTGAATCACTAGATTACTCAAGATTGCCACCAACTTGGCTAATGCTAAACTGTGCATGGATTGATCAAATAGCAAATTCTTGCAAATTCTAAACACAGTGACTGGTATGATGTTATGGTTTTGGAGTCTGAGGATCATTATTAAGTTCCACACTGTAGTACTCATAAGGACAAGAAAGATTTTCAGACACAATTTCCTCATCGGTCCAAAAAAAAAAAAATCACATGATTTCATTTCTTTTAAATAATGCCATTTATAGCAGCATTGATAGACCTAGAGATTATCATATTAAGTAAAGAAAGTCAGACAGACAAAGACAAATATCACATAGTACCACTTATATGTGGTGTGTGGGTTAGTCACTCAGTCGTATCTGACTATTTGTGACCCCAAGGACTGTAGCCCACCAGGCTCCTCTGTCCATGGAATTCTTCAAGCAAGAATACTGGAGTGAGGTGCCATTTCCTTCTCCAACTCATATGTGGAATCTAATTTAAAAAGTGATACAAATGAAGTTATTGACAGAGCAGTTACAGATATTGGAGACAAAGTTATGGCTACCAGATGGGAAACGTGGAGGGGAGGGATAAATCAGGAAGTTGGGATTAACAAACACACAATACTATATACTTATATATCTATTATGTAATTACTTACAATACTATATACGAGATAGATAACCAACAAGGACCTACTATAGCACAGGGAACTCTACTCAATATTCTGTAATAATCTATATAGATAAAGAATCTGAAAAAGTATAAACATAGGTATATATATGACTGAATCATGTTGTACAACAAAACTAACACAATATTACAAATCAACTATATTCTAACACTTTTTTTTTTAATGGAAAAGACATTAACATGTACCTCCCAGAGTTGATGAAGAAAATACATGAGAACGTAGGTAAAAATGATTTTGCAACATTGACATCTTTCCTTTTCACAAAGAGAATCATTGGACAAATACACTTTGGGGGAGATAAATCTACAGGAGACTTGCCATCATCTGGTGCTCCATCTCCCACAGCTGGATGAGGCCACAGTCGTGGATTTCTCAGGAAATAAAACCAGAGTCAAAATAACCATCCTTCTGCTCTTGTTAACAACATTGGCCATTTTTGCAACCAAAGTGTTATGAATGTTTTCTAATATGTAATTACTTTAGGGCAATAAAGTGCATGGTGAAAAAATACAGAAGTGTAAACAAATGCTTAAGGAAGCAATATAGAAAAAACAGTCAGCAATACACTTAGTCTTTTTCTGTGAACACAGAAAAACACATTAAATGAGGATATTTACTTCTTAATCTGAGGAACTTGGGGAGCGGGTGGAATTTAACTATAAAACCTGTATGTTTACCTACCCTGGCTCCCCTTGATCTTCACTAATGGTGTTCAGAGGACAGTGTTGTTTTCGTGTTTATATTATTTTATTTTGTTTTTTAAAATTCTCTGCTTTCATGTTTTCCTTAGCCTAGGTTAAACAGGATCACTCCTGCTAATGATTTTGAATTGTTTTCTTTAAAGCCAAGAAGGTTTTAAAACTCCTCTTCTTCCTAAATCCCTTTTTTCCTGCCCTTCCTTTTAATTTCCTTTTTTTATTCACTGACTTGCTGCTTAGAGAAACAGTTGCAGCCAGATTGGAAGAGCACCGTGAAATGAATGGCTGTGGTTTTTATCCCTTCTTTTGGCAAAACTCCTTTGTGTAAGTGCATTAAAGCCTGCTGAAACTAATGTTAACACGTGCACATTTCACTGAGTTTCCCTGGAAATGAGGCATGCTGGAGGAATGGCATGATTTTTTCATGGTGGAACAAAAGTATCTTCAATCAAAACAAAATTAAAATGCTAACACTGCTCCCTCCTCCTTGCTTAAACATTCTGTCAAACCACATTCATTTCAGGTTTTTAATTTATTACATGAAACAAGTGATACCAATACTTCCCCCTCTAATATCTGCTGATGTTTTTCAACAATTAAGTTCTCCAGACAAGCAATAAAATGCTGCTCTCATTTTTATGATATGGCAGTTCTTTCTTCTGGCTTTTAAATAAATGATAGGATGCCGTCTGTGAAACAGCAAGTGGAACTTTATGGGTTGCATTTTTATTAACCTCATATAATCAGTTAACTAGTCTTTCTCCCTAAGCACAGGTAGGGTTAGAAGTCAAGGACAGGGAGGTTAGCCATTAAAAATCTGCTGAATAAAGCAATTTTACAGTCTGAACAGGAAATCAGAGATTCTCTTGAGTTACTAAGGTCTCTGAAGTTCCTGGGATTCCCAGGTGGTGCAGTGGAGAAGAACTCATCTGCCATTTTAGGAGACACAAGAGATGCAGATTCAGTCCCTGGGGTCAGAAAGATAGCCTTGAGAAGGAAATGGCAACCCACTCCAGTGTTCCTGCCTAGAGAATTCCATGGACAGAGGAGGCTGGCAGGCTACAATCCATGGAGTCACAAAGATTCAGACACCACTGAGCATGCACATGCATGCATGCAGGCTGAAGTAACTAGACTTGAAAAAAACATCTCGTTACCCTTGCCCGGAGGCTACCTCCAGTCTCCATCTCCCTTTTTAGAACATTGTACTAAGAAGAAAGCAAAAGTAAGGCAAAATAAAATATATTCTATTTAAATGTAATTTTTTGTCTTCCAAAATGCTTCGCATTTTAGGCACACAGGACTGAATACTGTAAGCTCAAGGATGGGCAAAATGTTTTCCACCAACTACATTAAAATGGTATTTCTGGAAAGTTTTTGCAAATGCAGCATATGCAGCATATGAAATTTTTTCTGCTCCACTTTAGAGGAGTAAAAGAATGTTACAAGTTTTTTAATTGGCAGGTATCTAGGATATTTTTCACTGAACCTGAGAAAAGGTCAATTTCCTATTATCTTTACTTCGATTTTGCCACCATTGGGAACTAGAAACTATGAGTATTTATATGTATACATCCACATTCCCAATAGAAAACAGATGATCCCTAGTAAATGAAACAAGTAACTGAATGACAAGCAGTCTTCACTGCCATTAAACTTGAAATTAATCAGAGAGGTACCAGGTACCCTAACACTATTTGCCATGATACTTCAAAAATACAATTCAATGACATATCTCTTTAATTCAAAAAGACATAAACTATACTATCAAAGTAAAGTACCACTAATATATTATATTTAGAATTCAGTCATTCTTTCAATAATGACTAAACCAAAAATAGTCTCAGTATTTGGCTTGCAAGGCACTTTTGAAGTCTAATATATTCTATTCTAATATTCCCTCTTTCACCTCAGGAAAAATGTACAGACAGCATGTATGATTTCTGCACTTTCAATTCTGCATTGTTGGTGGAATTCTAACTTTCAATAGGGGCCCAGAAGCCAGTGTGCTTCTGGATAAACTGGATTCAGGGGTGAAGATGAGTATAATTTTAAAAAGGCCTCATGGTATATACAATAAAAATTTAGAAGCTTGAGGCAATTTAGTGTGAATGTAAACAGCCCCATACATTTCAACAGCCTCCAGGTTCATCTTTAATAAAATATGTGTAATGTTTAGTATCCTTGGCATTACTAACATTCTAGACTGTATAATTATTTCTTGAGGGTCAGGAGGTTATGCTGTGCATTATAGGCTATTTACCAGCATCCCTGGACTCACGGTCATTCAATGTCTTAAAACAAAAAGCTAAATGGTGTTACTTTGTTCATTCATCCAACTTAAAACTTGTGAACTCCTACCCTCTGCAATTAACTGCAATAAAGCTACTGTATATTCTTTCAATAATAGCAATAAGAATTGTGGTTAAATAGAGAGTAATACTTGTTCTACTTGAACAAGTAGATAATACTACATAATACTTGTTCTTACATAGAACAATGTTCTATACTACTCATAATAGTATTTTAGAGAGCTAAAATGAAAGTTATAGTTTTTAAGAGCTGATAGTAAAATTTTTATTTCATCCCCCCCATCCCTCCATTATTAAGCCTGGCCAACAAAGACAGAGTTTGACTACGATGTTCCAGCACCAAGCAACATCTTGAATTTTACATAGTACTGTCAGTCCCATTACAGAAACATTTATTGGAAATGTTCATAGGTGCATAAATGGCTTAAGGCCCTTGGAAAACAAAGGTGAAGATATTAAAGGAAGTACCAAATGATTTTTGAGCAGAAATTAGAGAACAATGACCTCTGCCTGAGGGAATTGTAGAAGACTTTGAAGTCAGCTTCCTTGGAGTTCAATAAGAGAGGGAAAATTATTCACGCAACACAGGGACAGAGTCACAAAAGCATATAAAGGGATGGTGAGAAATCAGTGTAATTAAATCCTTACCTCCAGAAAGGGTAGCAATAACAGGAGACAAAGCCAGAAGGGGGGATGTTAGCAAGTAAGTAACAGAAAGAGACCCATCAGTGTTTTAAACTGGAAGGTGACCTGGTCATATCTGCAGTTTAGAAAGATGGCTCTGCAGGTGCATGTACAATGAAATGGATAGAGCGGACCTAAAATAAGAGATAGGATTTGCTGTCCATTAAGGAGGTATTTCAATTAAAAGTGAGATATTGAACTGAAAAAAAAAAAAAAAACAGCATAAGGGATTGAGAAAAGAGGAAGAGATTCAAACAAAATTTAGGATGTAGAATGGACAGAACTGCAAAATGACTGAAGTTGAAAATGAGGAAATGATGGAGATTTTTCTTTACTGTCACCAGTGTGGTGATTTGGGTGAATAGTAATGTCATTTTCTGAGATAGGAAAAGAGGCAAGGAACAAATTTTAAGGAAATGCATTGTTAACTGTAGAGAGTATGTCATTGCACTAAATACCAAAGCAACATGTATCACAAAGAATATTTACTGTATTCCTGTGTAAATTGTAGAAATGTTTGTTAAGGTAGGAAGTCTGGTTTCTTAAATCACAGGCTCTCCAAATGGAACTTTACGTGTTGATATTATTTCTATTAATTATAGGGGATTCCGTTGAGAATCTTTAAACTTCATTTCCATGAATGTAATGCCTTAATGCAGTACAGTTAGAGGATGTGCTGGGAAACAGCACTTGAAACAGCTGTGTGGCTCACTGGAGGGAAGAAAACTGCTGATTAATACACTAGAATTCTCTGACATCATAAATAAATTCAGTAGTGACTGCAGCCATGAAATTAAAGCTTGCTTCTTGGAAGAAAAGCTATGACAAACCTAGATGGCATATTAAAAAGCAGAGACATTACTTTGCCCACATAGGTTCATCTAGTCAAAGATATGGTTTTTCCAGTAGTCATGTACAGATGGGGGAGCTGGACCATAAAGAAAGCTAAGGGCTGAAGAATTTAAGCTTTCAAACTGGTGTTGGAGAAGACTCTTGAGAGTCCCTTGGACTGCAAGGAGATCAAACCAGTCAGTCCTCGAGAAAATCAATCCTGAATATTCATTGGAAGGACTAATGCTGAAGCTGAAGCCCTAATACTTTGACCACCTGATACAAAGAGCTGACTCATTGGTAAAGACACTGATGCTGGGAAAGATTGAAGGCAGGAGGAGAAGGGGATGACAGAGGATGAGCTGTTTGGAATGCATCACCGACTCAATGGACATGAGTTTGAGCAAGCTCTGAGAGATGGTGATAGGGAAGCCTGGCGTGCTGCAATCCATGGGGTCACAAAGAGTTGGACACGACTCAATGACTGAACAGAAAATCCTCTAGACAAATAAATGGTATGGGCTTACCCCTTAAAATAGGCAGATGTACACCTATGTAATCTTTCTCTTACAATTTCTAAATTCATAGACAGCTTTCTAAATTCATGATTTCTAAATTCATGAATTCTATTCCTTGCATGGAATTCATCTTGTACAACTCTTGATTTAGGGTTGTGCAAATTTAAACATAATAGGTATTATTTTTAAAAATCAAATATATATATATATATTTGGAGATATATCTTTAGTGTCAATAGGGAATATTCTTTCTTCCAAATAAACTCATATAGATCAGGGTTTTACACCCTGTACTACTGACATTTCAGTTGGATAATTCTTCAGTGATAGCAGGGAAGGGGGAAACAGCAGGTGCTTTGTGAACCTCTGCTCACTGGGTGCCATTAGCAACCCCCAGTTCTGACAGTCACAAATGTCTCCAGGATTTATCAAACGTCTACTGGAAGGCATATTTGCTCCATTTGAAAACTACAGCTATAGAAAATGACTAGTACTTTTGTAAAATTCCCACAAAAGAAAATCTGATATAATTGGCCTCTATTATCAACAGGTTTTCCATCCTCAGATTCAACCAACTTCAGACTGAAGATATTTTAAAAATTAAAGAAAGTTCCACAACTTGAACTTGCCACATTGGTAACTATTTATGGAGATTTTCCATTGTATTAAGAGTATTAAAAATCTAGAGATGATTTAAAGTATACATTGGGTGGAGCATGCCTAAGTTATATACAAATAGTATGCCATTTTACATGAGGAACTTGAGTATCCTTGGATTTTGGTATCTGTGATGGGGGGATAGGTGTCCTGGAACCAGTCTCCTGCAAAGATACTAAAGGATAAACATAAAACTATGAGAGAAAATCTGAATGACCTGGGATAAAGTGATAACTTTTTGATACAAACCAAAAGTATAATCCATGAATTATTCTTCTTTCCAAAGAAAAATGTTTTCATGGGAGAATTTTCTAGAACAGAAACAGTTAAGGCCAGTGTTTCAATCTCCTATTTTGAGAGGTACAACTCAATATTTTCTCCTACCTCCCTATTCTCATTGTAAGAGTGAAAATTTTCTATTTTTCATAGATGACTGAGAATTAGACACTAAAGTTATTATATCACAGCAGCTGATTTTTATTTAATTTTTAAATCTTCCTTTTTACAAAATTAACTTTCCCTTTAAGAAATTAAATTCCCCCCCCCCCAAAAAGAAATTAAATCCTCAAACTTGAGTAAGGAACAAACTGATATCTTCATATCAACAGGAAATACATCAACTAAAAAAGAAGTGAAGTATTGTAACAGTTAGTTAATAATTGAATAAAGTTCCATCTGCAATATAAGCATGTTTGTGCTCTTATGGAAAATGTTAACTTGATTTAGTACTGTAATGGGAAATCTATAACTTATGGGCAAGTTAAGGGATATATTGGCATCAGGTACAAAAATCTGCTAATATTCATGTAATACAGATCCTGAAAACTTAATATAAAGCCTGTTTTTCTCTTCTCTGCCATTCCTTTGTCCCCAGTCTTGCTTTGTAGAACCAAGTATTTCGTCTTTCTGTTATCATTCATATTTCTTAGTCTTATTTTCAGTATACTAGAAATCTATTTGTTCCTTGTATTTATTTCCTTGTTTCCTGATATATTATCCATTACATTCTGGGGGCCACTCCTCCCCTTAACTCTTAGCAGGTAGTCTGATAGAAATAGTGTTTTCCCTTTAACATAGAACATCTGATCTTTTAGTTAGGCAGCTGGTCACACAGAACAAATACTATCCTGATGGTATATGTGGCCATCTAGCAAAGCTGAAAGAGGATGGAAGTGAAAGTATTGAGTGGCAGCCTTTGGAAAACTTTTTAAAAGAGAAGTTGAAAAAATGAATAAATAAATAAAAGAGAAGTTGCCCCATACTGTTCTTAATGTTTCTACTTTTCCTCAAACCTGTTACCTGGAATGTAGATTTAATGGCTGGAGCTCTGGCTGTACATTTACACAATTAGTATGAACATGCTATGTCAGAGATGCCGAAAAGGAAAGCTGAAAGGAAACTCGGTGTTGACTTTGTAGACCAGGATTGCCATATCAGCTCTCATCTGCCCCAAAACTTGTATTTAAGAAACAAACTTGTATGATGTTTCATTTTTAAAACCATTGTGGGATGTTTCGAAAGAACAGCATGTATATTATCTATGGTGAAACAGATCACTAGCCCAGGTGAGATGCATGAGACGAGTGCTCGGGCCTGGTGGGCTGGGAAGACCCAGAGGAGTCGGGTGGAGAGGGAGGGGGGAGGGGGGATCGGGATGGGGAATACGTGTAACTCTATGGCTGATTCATGTCAATGTATGACAAAACCCACTGAAATGTTGTGAAGTAATTAGCCTCCAACTAATAAAATAAAATTTAGAAAAAATAAAAAATAAATAAAACCATTGTGATTTGGGTGCTCTTTTTTTCACATAGGAATCTAACATTAACAGATATGGGTGAGAATCTACTCTGAATGGAGCACATGATCTAAGTCTAAGTAAAAAAGTTGATCACATTTCTCTGTTTCAGTGGGAGACATTTACTACACCAGTATTTTGTAAGAAAGCATACTTAGAGCTATCTCAAACCCATACTTAACCAGAAAAATGTTGATAAGTAAACTATAAAGATGCCGTCCCTCTCACAAAGCCTCTAAGTACATTTTGGTTTAAATATCAAAATTCATATACCCTTGGGGCATAGTAAAACCATCACATTGTTGTTTACTCAGTCTTGTCCAACTCTTTGTGACTCCATGGACTGCAACACGCCAGACTTCCCTGTCTTTTCCTGAAGTTTGCTCAGATTCATGTCCATTGAGTTGGTGATGCTATCTAATCATCTCATCCTGTACTGCCCTCTTCACCTTTCACTTTCAATCTTTCCTAGCATCAGGGTCTTTTCAAATGAGTCGACTCTTTGATCAAGTACCAAAGTATTGCAGTTTCAGCTTTGGCATCAGTCCTTCCAATGAATATTCAGGGTTGATTTCCTTTAGGATTGACTGGTTTGATCTCCTTGCAGTCCAAGGGAATCTCAAGAGTCTTCTCCAACACCACAATTCAAAAGCATCAATTCTTCGGTGCTCAGCCTTCTTTAAGGTTCAAAGCTTTGACTAGACAGTCCTTTGTTAGCAAAGTGATGTCTTTGCTTTTCAATATGCTGTCTAAGTTTGTCATAGCTTCATAAGCTTCACTGCATATGACTTCCAGGGGTAGCAATGAATGATCTCACAGTTACACAATTAAAACAAATATGTAGGGAACCATGAAGCTTCTTCACAGGCAATAAATGCTATAACTAGAACAGTCTGATGTGAGTTTAACATATTCTGGGATTTGTGATCTGTGGAAAACAATGGTGACTGGTGCTAATTGCAAAATGATGCATGAGCTAAACAATCTTCACGCACTCATTCCAACCATTCCTTCTGCACAAATGCCAGAATCACAATGTCTTCTGACCAATTTGTGAGAAAGAGAAAAAAGAAGCTTTGTAGCTTTTTAAGGTATGACAAAATAAAAATTATAAATAATACCAGGAAATACTGATTTCATTAAAAGCAGTCATCCATTCTCAATCACTAAAAGCAATTCACATAGAATTAATTCAGCACTTGAACTAATACTACTTAAAGAACATAGGCCCTTTCTTAATTGTGTGTTCAGATAATTAACAGCACAAGAGGCACAGGGCAGATCACAGCATTGAGTTTTCCCATCTTGTTTAATTTGTAAAGATGTAGCACATGAGTATATAAGATGTTCTTATACTTGTTTTTCAGTGCTAATGTACTATTTAATTTTGAAAGAATGCATGTACATTGAAAATGCTTGGAAAGTGTGAACAGTAAAAGAAGAGGTAAAATAGCACTCTTTCTGACACTAAAAGGCAATTGATATTACAGCGTTGGCATATTTTATTCCAGTTTTTAATTTTTTCCTTAATTGAACCAGCTTCTATCACAAAATATTTTTTAATATATCAAAAATCTTTGCAAAATTATTTAATGGCTATATGATATTTTAAGGTAAAGCTATGTTCTCTGTCATTTTTAAAGTATATAAGTCCTTAATATAAAAAGTACTAATACAAAAATAAACTGAGAATGAATTAAAGACCTAAATGTAAGACAGATACTATAAAACTCCTAGAGGAAAACTTAGGCAGGAAACTCTTTTACATAAATTTCATCAAAATTTATTTGGATCTATCTCCTAAAGCAAAGAAAATAAAAGCAAAAATAAACAAATGGGATGAAATAAAACTTAAAATTTTTGCATAGCAAAGGAAACTATCAAAAAAATACAACCCGTTGAATGGGAGAAGATACTTGCAAATGATATGACCGGTAAGTGGTTACTATCCAACATATATGATCAGCTCATACAACTCAACATCAAAAAATAACAACCTGTCCTTTTTTAAAAAAGGGCAGAAGAACTGAACACACATTTTTCGAAAGAAGACATGCTGATGGTCATCAGGAGCATGAAGAGGTGCTTGACATCATTAATTAACAGGAAAAGGAAAGTGCAAATCAAGACCACAATGAGATACCACCTCACACCTGTCAGGGTGGCTATCATCAAAAAGAACACAACAACAATTGATGAAGAGGATGTGGAGAAAAGGGAATAGTAGCACACTGTTGGTGGAAATGTACTCTAGTACAGACACTGCAAAACACATTATGGAGGTTTCTCAAACAACTAAAAACTGAACCCCCAAATTCCACTACTGGGTATAAGCACACCAATGTTTGTATTAGCATTATTTACAATTGTCAAGACAAGGAAGCAACCTAAGTTTTCATGAACAGATGAATGGATAAAGAAAAAGCAGTGTGTGTATACGCACACACACACACACACACACACACACATACACATATATACACACAAACATATAGAAAGGAATACTACTCAGCTATAAAAAATGAATGAAGTGTTGCCATGTGCAGAAACATGGATGGACTTGGAGGGTATTATGCTAAGTGAAATAAGTCAGAGAAAGACAAATACCATATGATATCACTTATATGTGGAATCTAAAAAACACAACACACTAGTGAATAAAACAAAAAAGAAGTGAACTCTTAGGTACAAAGAATAAGCTAGTGGTCATCAGTGGAGAGGAAAAAGAGGCAATATAGGGGTAGAGGGAAGACAAGGGGATTATTATAGGATTATATGAAACCACGTGTGTGAAAATTTTGAAAGTTACAAAGCACTGTAAAATTTAAAGAATCTTTCATTCAATAAAGAAGTATTTTAAGTACGAATAAATATCTTGGACATAGGATTTCAAACCAAAATAAACATTAATAGAGACTTCACATTAGTTCCAGGACAAACTTTGAGAGAATAAAATAAGAAATGTTCTACAAACAAATATGTTTGTGAAATACCACATACAATTTGTTCCCTGTTGTAGTATCTTAAAAAACAATAGCATTGATATGTCAATAATAATGATTTAAAGAAAACTAGCTGGTTTTCCTTGCATTTTCTCAAATTATTTTTATGACAAGAGCTTTTTCATATTACTTATTTGTGTGTGTTACATCCTCTAGGAAATACTATAATAAAGAATTTTTTAAAAAATATGTTAAGAGTGAGGCCAAAATTACCCACAATCTAGTTTTTAAATATCCCAATAAAAGTATATACCCTATATTTCTTAAAATGTTTTTAGAAATAATGAATGTTAATATTAACAAATGCAAATAATACAAAAAAGCAATCAAAAATATTTCTGCAATGTACTCTAAATTCTCTCATAAGAAATCACCACGACAAACATGGAATGAACCTGATTCTAGGCATTTCTCAAATCACATATATAAAGATATAAAAACATACAGGTAAGGAGGTATATTAAATAAATATTAGTAGACTGATAGATAAGTCAATGACCTTTAAATTTTGCATTATGCTATATTTAAAAGTTATTTTAATAAAATGAATTTATTTTTAACCAAAGCAATATAAACTTGAAGACCCTGAAAATATTGGTAAGATACAAGTAAATTTTTCTTTCACAGATAAAATATTTTATAAAAAATCTCTGTAAAGGTCAGATAAAATTTTGATAAATAGTAAGAATTTCATATCATTTCTGAAGTGAAGTGAAGTGAAGTGAAGTCGCTTAGTCATGTCCAACTCTTTGCGACCTCATGGACTGTAGCCTACCAGGCTCCTCCGTCCATGGGATTCTCCAGGCAAGAATACTGGAGTGGGTTACCATTTCCTTCTCCAGGGGATCTTCCCAACCCAGGGATTGAACCCGGGTCTCCTGCATTGGAGGCAGACGCTTTAACCTCTGAGCTACTTCAGACAATATCCTTGTACTTCTAGCACTAAAAGATGAAGAAATTAGCTCACTTAGCTTTTATTCCACTTCTACTACATTCAAAAGTGTTGGAATAAATGTTTTAAGACCTAGTGTGGTCTTGCAGTGTGTGGATTTTAGTCTTTAGTTCCAGGATGTTTTCCTCTTTACATCTTTGAGTATTTTTGTGTTCTTCATATTCTTCAAAACTCCGGTCATGCTTCATTTTACTTTGACTATTTCCACATATAGTCAATTTTATCTTTATTACTTTCTCTTTCTTTTAAGTGATTCTTTCAAGCCTATACCATAACCATAATCTCTAACTGGGTTTCAATAGTTTTATTTTTTATAATATCTTTATCTTGCCACTCTCTTTAAAAGAGAGGTCACATTTCTTTACAATATCTTTAAACTTGACGAATTTTTTGTCTAAAATCTTTTTTTCCCCCTGAAAGTATTTCTCCCATATTGTGTATTCTTTAAGCATCTTTCTCTTCTTTTGTAGTTTCCATTTTTAAGGCCATGGATTTTATCTCCCCACTTAGGAGTTAAATTCAAACCATGACAACTTGTGTACTACATACCGTCAAATGAACATACAACATGAACAAATGAACATATAACATACTGTCAAATGAACAGAGCAAAAAAGAGAATGGCTCCAACTTTGATTTCTTCTGTCTTGAGTACCCTCTTACTAAGTGGGCCATTTCATTTTGACACAAGCCCAGCCCCATCCTTACTCCTCCAATTATTAGCACTGAAGCAGTGCTAGCTGGGCTTCCCTGGTGGCTCAGCCAAAAAGAATATGCCTGCAATGCAAGCAGAGGCAGGTTCAATCCCTGGGTCGGGAAGATCTCCTGGAGGAGGAAATGGCAACCCACTCCAGTATTCCTGCTGGGAAACCCCATGGACAGGGGAGCCTGGCGGAAAATCCATGGGGTCACAAGAGTCACACACCACTTAACGACTAAACCATCGCCACCACCAGATGGGCGTAGCTCATTGATCTGGTGATCGCTGCTTCCTCTCCTCTCTTCACCCCACTTGACATCCAGGACTGTCCTTTGCATAGAAGTTCAGTTACAGACAATAAAAATGACTACCATGGTTTCTCCATTAGTGTCATGTTCACTGCCAAGGTGTGAGAATGAATTAGGTTTCTATACAGATGTCTCCTGACTCTGTAACAATCTGTCTTAGAGCTCAGATGTCCTCATTCTCCTCCAGGGATGATGAGATAAACTGCCGTCTCTGCAACACCTGCTTTTACTTCCTTACCCAAGGATTGAACCTGGGTGTCTTGCACTTGCAGGCAGATTCTTTACCATCCGAGCCACAAGGGAAGCCCCACTCCCCTTTTTCTTCTATGTAGCTTCATCTCTCAGGCCATTCTCTGGCTCACACTTGGTAGCGGTCAGAGCTACTGGCAGTGTTCTCTGTTGCCAACACTTGCACCACTGATGCTCTCAATAGATTTTGAAGAAGGAAAACAGGTTAAAACTTTTCTTTCTTCTGCCTTCCATAGCCAGAAAACTGACTCCAGGCTTATAATATTTAAAACATTGCAGGTTTATTTAAGGTGTGTTTAAAGATAGTTTGAGTATTGTCAGAATTTGTCTCTGTTTATTTTTAATTTGGGGTTTCCCTTGTGGCTAGGCAGCAAAGAATCTGCCTGTCAATGCAGGAGACACAAGAAACCTGGGTTCAATCCTTGGGTCAGGAAGATCCTCTGGAGAAGGAACTGGCAACCTACTCCAGGGTTCTTGCCTGGAAACTTCTATAGACAGAGGAGCCTGATAGGCTACAGTCCATGGCGTTGCGAAGAGTCAGACAAGGCTTAGTGACTTAACAACAACAGCATAGATAATATTTAACTAAGTCAACAAACATATCTAGTATACTTAATCTAGACCTTGAAGTATACAAGGTAGCACAAATAGAGAAATGAGTTTTTTTTTAATCTCACAATCAAAGACTTCACAAATCCAGTACTGAAGATAGACATGTAAATAAGCAGATAAGATGCAGTGTGTGTGCGTGTGTGTGTGTGCGCGCGCGCACATGTGTGTATTTTAATGACACAAATACACCAATAGAAGTATGGGAACTAAGAAGAGGGAGTAAAGGAATTGCATATCACTGCAAAGAGAAGATGATACCTGAACTGTGGCTTAAAATATTAATAGGAATTTACCAGGCAGAGGTGGACAGGAAAAAATAGTTATTGAGAAAACAGTGTCTGCAAAGAAAGGCATGAAGGCATAAGATATCTTCATTGGTTTGAGGACACTCAGTGGCATTTTCTTTCAGGAAGAGTGGGTATGTATATGGAGGAGAGAAGTGAGTTTGAATAAGTAAACTTGGGACAATAATGTTAAAGACATTAACTTTTAACATAGAGAAATTAATAGGGGATGATGGATGACTTAGTTTTGAGATTCTAATGAAGCAGGAGATGCAAGGCTGACCTTACATAGCAAGTCTCTCTCAAGCACTAGATGCTACTTTGCTAATACTGCAGAATTTCAGTCTAAGGCATTTTGTCATCACAGCTTCAAGTCTGTCCTCTCAAGAACAGCCCACTCATGCAGAGCCATATTATGTCTTAAGCTAGTTTTATTCTCAGATGCCATAATATGAAAAAAGTTCCATTCCATTATTTAATTAGCTTTGCTGCAGTATATAAATAACAGGTGCATTCACTCAAGACTACAGCAGTAGGCAATGTCTAAGCAGGGGAAGGAATTGGTCAAACCAGTTTTTGAATTATGTGGAAGGCTGGGCGGAGTAGATTCTGAAAAAAGGACACGGACAGCTTCTCTGGGAAGTTGACAAAACTTCACTTCTACAGTGAGTCGTTTTATGCATGGGAGCAAGGAAAAAGCTTACAAAAATCAAGGTTACACAGATGGAGCTTGAGCACGTACAAAGTTGATAACAGCAAGTTTACAAAGTTAATGAGACACATAGACTCTATTTTTTCAGGATCAAGAGACAATCTGCTCTCTTCAAGGCCAGCTTGTTATTCTCAGCACCATTCTCATGCAGTCGTAAAGCCGTATATGCAGGAAATGTTTCTCAGGGCAAAACATCAAGACATGCGGGTGGCTCTGGCCCTTCGCCAGATCCTTGTGAGGACCTTCTCCTCAAGGCAGTCACGTAGTTTCCCTCAACAAATTATTTTGTTACACTTCACTTAAATTTGCCAATTATGGGTTCCTTTGAAATGTTATTTGAATTTATAGAAGTCCTAAGAAACATAACCTGCAGTAGCTCTTACTGCAAACTCTTAATATCTTTCAAACAATCTTGCCAATTTTTTTTTTGTAATATCCTGCTCATAAAACCTCAGGTGGTTATTTTGAATGAAGTTTATTCTTTTCCCCACATTTGTTGAGTATTAAACCAGGATAATAAGTTCTTGAGGTTTTTGCTTCAGCTTCTTCAAATGTACAATTAAAGGCAGATCAGAAAGTCACTATAGTCAATTTATTCTATAACAAAATAACTGAAAATTTCCAAGGACTGAGAATAAGAGAAGCCAGGGACCAAATATTGTACTATAGATATATATGCTATAGAGAAATCTCAGTATGGGGAGAATATGACATAGTAAAATGAGTAATGATATTAAGGAAAGAACCAATAAGTTACAATATCTAACCCCTGTTCTTTAAAACCTTTTATAGAATAGTATTATAGTATTTTACTATTCTACAAAGACTAATCTATATTGACTAGAAACAAAAATATGGTGAAATTAACTGTATTGAGTGGACACCTCCTTTTATAAGTTCACTTATATGTCTATATATGACAAATCCACAGAAACCAAAAATCCAGTGTTGGCTAGGGCTAAGAATGGATAGGTGAAGTGTTGTTTAATAAGCATGGAGTTTCTCTATGGGGTGGTAAAATGTTCTGAAATTTATTGTGGTAATGGTTACATAATTTGGTGAATAAATTAAAAATCATTAATTGTACACTTCAAAATGGTGATTTTTATGGCATGTGAATTATATAATGAAAAAATCAAGGTAACACAATAAAAGATTAGGAAAAGAGTTGAATAGACCCTTCACAAAAGAGGAAACCCAAATGGCCAAAAGATATGTCTTTTTTTTTTTAATGCTTAACTTCATTAAGCAACAGAAAAATGCAAATAAAATGACACCAGTACATATCTATTAGACTAGTTAAAACAAAAGAGAAGTAATGCCAAATTTTGGGAAGGATGTGATACAACCAGTACTCTCATATTCTGACAGTGCATGCATCCTAAGTCACTCATGTCATGTTCGGTTCTTTGCGACTCTATAGACTCTAGCCCACCAGGCTCCTCTCTCTATGGGATTCTCCAGGGAGAAATACTGAAGTGGGTTGCCATGCCCTCCTCCAGAGGATCTTCCTAACCCAGGGATCAAATCGGTGTCTCCTGCGTCTTCTGAACTGGCAGGCAGGTTTCTTTACCACTGAGCCAGTTGGGAAGCCCATTCTGACAGTAAGTATACTTAAACACTTTATAAAAACCTTTTGAACTATCTACTAAAGCTGAACAAATGGATACATAAAACTCTTCAATTCCATTCTTAGGTGAAGACCTACTATACAATAGGTTTACATTGATAAAAGCACAGGTACTAAAATATTTATGTGTACAGGCGTGCTCAGTCATGTCCAACTCTGTGCAACCCCATGGACTATAGCCTGTCAGATGCCTTTGTCCATGGAATTTTCCAGGCAAGAATACTGGAGTGGGATGCCATTTCCTACTTCAGGGGACCTTCCTGACCTAGGTATCAAACCTACATCTCCTGTGTCTCCTGCATTGTCAGGCAGATACTTTACCCCTGC
The DNA here is from genome assembly GCF_963930625.1 of Muntiacus reevesi. Lineage (NCBI taxonomy): Eukaryota > Metazoa > Chordata > Mammalia > Artiodactyla > Cervidae > Muntiacus > Muntiacus reevesi. Next base: position 211,228,918 of record NC_089249.1, read on the forward strand.
ACCAACTGGGAAGACCAAAATGTTTATAGCATCACTGTTTTTAATAGCCAAAAAATGCAATCCTCACTATTAATGATGTTTATCAAAACTGAATGAATATGTAAATTGTGGCATAGTCCTATAAAAGTATGTAACAATAAGAATAAAAATTGAAAGCTACATACAATATGGATGAATCTCACAGATATAATGTCGATTGAAGGAAGTTATAAAAACCTATGTACTTACCTTCCCTTGTATATAAAGTACAAATCAGAAGAAACTAATCTGTGCCACTGAAAATGAAGAAAGCAGTGACTCAGAATGTGAGAGATACCGATGGAAAAGGAGCACATGGCAGTTTAGGAAATGGTCTTCATGACCTGCTTCTGTATCTCCGTGCTGGTTATCCCGTATGCTTAGTTTGAGAGAATTCATTGAGTCATAAACTAATAATCCATGGATATTAACGCAAGCATATTGTAATTCAGTTTATTTTTATGGATAAAAGGGGTTTTAAAAAAATTAAAACAACTTTCTTGATTAAAAGATTCTTTTCATAGCCAATTCTTTTCAGAAAAAAATTGTTTTCTTAAATGAATATAAAGATGAAAAGACAAAACTTTAAGTGCTCTAAAAAAAACTTCCCCCGAGTTGGATTTGTTCAGTTTATATAATGCAGTCTGCTGAAGTTGATCTATTCTAAACTGTCTCTCACCACACTGACAGTCCAAAATCAACAGCTTTTATTTATACATGTAAGTAAGGTCCTTCCAGGGTACATGTGAGTCATCAAAGACAGACAAAGATGTGTTTAATTTCACTTAAGTATATTTGGTTAAATCTTCACTCTTTGAACATCAGTAGAGTCATGTGTGATATCTAATGGAAAATATTTCATATTATTTGCTTTAGTAGATGGCCATGTGACAGTGTGTGATCTATTATTTATACTTTAACAACATTTCATTTTAGAACTATATAATTTTGTTCTGTTTTCTTCCTTCCTTCTTAGGTATATGCCCAATACATAAAAATGGGTTTACAAAAGGATAGGAATAAGAACGTTTATGGCATCACTCTTTATAGTAGGCCAAAACTGCAGACTTCACTATTAATGATGCCTATCAACAGTGGAATGGATAAATAAACTGTGGTATATTTCCATAATAGTAGCATATAACAATGAGAATAAAAATCAAAAGCTTTGTACAACAATATGAATTAACCTCACAGACATAATATCAATTGAAATAAGTTCAATTGTTCCTGAAACAGTCATTGATTTTCAAGGTTTAATTATTTATGCCTGAATAATATTCTGATGTTTTATGTTTGTGTGTGTGTGTACCACAATTTGTTTATCTATTTATCTGTCAATACTTAGGCTATTTTCATGTCTTAACTATGGAATCATGCAGTGCACAATGTGCATGACAGTGCAAACATCTCTTTGATATAATGATTTTGTTAGTGGATTTGCTGGGTAATATGGCTGCTTTCAGAATTTGAAATAGCTCAACTGGAATTCCATCACTTCGACTAGCTTTGTTTGTAGTGATACTTTCTAAGGCCCACTTGATTTCACATTCCAGGATGTCTGGCTCTAGGTGAGTGATTACACCATCATGGTTATCTGGGTCATGAAGATCATTTTTGTACAGTTCTGTGTATTCTTGCCACCTCTTCTTAATATCTTCTGCTTCTGTTAGGTCCATACAATTTCAGTCCTTTATCAAGCCCATCTTTGCATGAAATGTTCCCTTGGTATCTCTAATTTTCTTGAAGAGATCTCTAGTCTTTCCTATTCTGTTGTATTCCTCCATTTCTTTGCACTGATTGCTGAGGAAGACTTTCTTATCTCTCCTTGCTACTCTTTGGAACTCTGCATTCAAATGGGAATATCTTTCCTATTCTCCTTTGCTTTTTGCTTCTCTTCTTTTCACAGCTATTTGTAAGTCCTCCTCAGACAGCCATTTTGCCTTTTTGCATTTCATTTCCATGGGGATATTCTTGATTCCATCAGGGATCAAGAACATCATGGCATCATGCCCATCACTTCATGGCAAATAGATGGGGAAACTGTGGAAACAGTGTCAGACTTTATTTTGGGGGGGCTCCAGAATCACTGCAGATGGTGATTGTAGCAATGAAATTAAAAGTGGAATTTCTCACTTCCACTGTATAATCATAAGGGATTTGATTTAGGTCATACCTGAATGGTCTGGTGGTTTTCCCTACTTTCTTCATTTTTTTTTTTTTGTTTGTGTGATGCATGGCTTTTTTTTTTTTATCTTTTTTTTTCCATTTATTTTTATTAGTTGGAGGCTAATTACTTTACAATGTTGTAGTCTTTTTGCCATACATTGACATGAATCAGCCATGGATTTAAATGTATTCCCCATCCTGATCCCCCCTCCCACCTCCCTCTCCACCCGATTCCTCTGGGTCTTCCCAGTGAACCAGGCCCGAGCACTTGTCTCATGCATCCAGCCTGGGCTGGTGATCTGCTTCACCCAAGATAATATACATGTTTCGATGCTGTTCTCTCAAAACATCCCACCCTCACCTTCTCCCACAGAGTTCAAAAGTTTGTTCTGTATATCTGTGTCTCTTTTTGTGTTTTGCATATAGGTTTATTGTTACCATCTTTCTAAATTCCATATGTATGTGTTAGTATACTGTATTGTCTTTATCTTTCTGGCTTACTTCACTCTGTGTAATGGGCTCCAGTTTCATCCATCTCATTATAACTGATTCAAATGAATTCTTTTTAATGGCTGAGTAATATTCCATGGTGTATATGTACCACAGCTTCCTTATCCATTCATCTGCTGATGGACATCTAGGTTGCTTCCATGTCCTGGCTATTATAAACAGTGCTGTGATGAACATTGGGGTGCATGTGTCTCTTTCAGATCTGGTTTCCTCGGTGTGTATGCCCAGAAGTGGGATTGCTGGGTCATATGGCAGTTCTGTTTCCAGTTTTTTAAGAAATCTCCACACTGTTCTCCCCAGCAGCTGTACTAGTTTGCATTCCCACCAACCGTGTAAGAGGGTTCCCTTTTCTCCACACCCTCTCCAGCATTTATTGCTTGTAGACTTTTGGATAGCAGCCATCCTGACTGGCATGTAATGGTACCTCATTGTGGTTTTGATTTGCATTTCTCTGATGATGAGTGATGTTGAGCATCTTTTCATGTGTTTGTTAGCCATCTGTATGTCCTCTTTGGAGAAATGTCTATTTAGTTCTTTGGGCCATTTTTTGATTGGGTCATTTATTTTTCTGGAATTGAGCTGCAGGAGTTGCTTTTATATTTTTGAGATTAATCCTTTGTCTGTTGCTTCATTTGCTATCATTTTCTCCCAATCTGAGGGCTATCTTTTCACCTTGCTTATAGTTTCCTTTGTTGTGCAAAAGCTTTTAAGTTTCATTAGGTCCCATTTGTTTATTTTTGCTTTTATTTCCAATATTCTGGGAGGTGGGTCATAGAGGATCCTGCTGTGATTTATGTCAGAGAGTGTTTTGCCTATGTTCTCCTCTAGGAGTTTTATAGTTTCTGATCTTACATTTAGATCTTTAATCCATTTTGAGTTTATTTTTGTGTATGGTGTTAGAAAGTGTTCTAGTTTCATTCTTTTACAAGTGGTTGACCAGTTTTCCCAGCACCACTTGTTAAAGAGGTTGTCTTTTTTCCATTGTATATTCTTGCCTCCTTTGTCAAAGATAAGGTGTCCATAGGTTCGTGGATTTATCTCTGGGCTTTCTATTCTGTTCCATTGATCTGTATTTCTGTCTTTGTGCCAGTACCATACTGTCTTCAATTTAAGTCTGAATTTGTCAATAAGGATGATGCTGTGAAAGTGCTGCACTCAATATGCCAGCAAATTTGGAAAACTCAGCAGTGGCCACAGGACTAGAAAAGGTCAGTTTTCATTCCAATCCCAAAGAAAGGCAATGCCAAAGAATGCTCAAACTACAGCACAATTTACTCATCTCACACGCTAGTAAAGTAATGCTCAAAGTTCTCCACACCAGGCTTCAGCAATACATGAACTTCCAGATGTTCAAGCTGGTTTTAGAAAAGGCAGAGGAACCAGAGATCAAATTGCTAACATCTGATGGATCATTGAAAAAGCAAGAGAGTTCCAGAAAAACTATTTCTGCTTTATTGAATATGCCAAAGCCTTTGACTGTGTGGATCACAATAAACTGTGGAAAATTCTTCAAGAGATGGGAATACCAGACCACCTGACCTGCCTCTTGAGAAACCTGTATGCAGGTCAGGAAGCAACAGTTAGAACTGGACATGGAACAACAGACTGGTTCCAAATAGGAAAAGGAGTACGTCAAGGCTGTATATTGTCACCCTGCTTATTTAACTTACATGCAGAGTACATCATGAGAAATGCTGGGCTGGGGGAAGCACAAGCTGGAATCAAGATTGCCAGGAGAAATATCAATAACCTCAGATATGCAGATGATACCACCCTTATGGCAGAAAATGAAGAGGAACTAAAAAGCCTCTTGATGACAGTGAAAGAGGAGAGTGAAAAAGTTGGCTTAAAGCTTAACATTCAGAAAACTAAGATCATGGCATCATGTCCCATCACTTCATGGCAAATAGATGGGGAAACTGTGGAAACAGTGTCAGACTTTATTTTGGGGGGGCTCCAGAATCACTGCAGATGGTGATTGTAGCAATGAAATTAAAAGATGCTTACTCCTTGGAAGGAAAGTTATGACCAAGCTAGACAAGCATATTAAAAAGCAGAGGCATTATTTTGCCAACAAAGGACCGTCTAGTCAAGGTTATGGTTTTTCCAGTGTTCATGTATGGATGAGAGTTGGACTGTGAAGAAAGCTGAGCTCCAAAGAATTGATGCTTTTGAACTGTGGTGTTGAGAAGACTCTTAAGAGTCCCTTTACTGCAAGCAGATCCAGTCCCTCCTAAAGAAGGTCAGTCCTGGGGTTCATTGGAAGGACTGATGTTGAAACTGAAACTCTAGTACTTTGACCACCTCATGCGAAGAGTTGACTCACTGGAAAAGACCCTGTTGCTGGGAGGGAATGGGGGCAGGAGGAGAAGGGGATGACAGAGGATGAGATGACTGGATGGCATCGCCAACTTGATGGACATGGGTTTATGTAAACTCTGGGAGTTGGTGATGGACAAGCAGGCCTGGCGTGCTGTGATTCATGGGGTCGCAAAGAGTCGGACACGATTGAGCGATTGAACTGAACTGAACTGATGGCTGTTTTATTTTTAATTACTTGAGCAAACTCCATACTGTTTTTCGTAGTTGCTATATTAAAACTCTTCCTGATATAAAATTTAAAACAAATGTTAAATTTATTACTTCTCAGTACTACTGTAAAACCTGTCTAACAAATATTAACATCTATTTGTTGAATGCAGGGAATATTTGACTAGAAAAGTTAATGTGTCAGAAACAACAGTTTTATAGTCAGAGTATTTAACGTTTACTTCTTCCAAGTTTTCTTTCCCTGAGTTTCTTTATGAAGGGAAATTACGTTCAGGGATGTAAAACTATTTGTGGGAAAATGGAATTAGTGAAAATAAAACAAATTTATCTCATATGAAGTCTATACCATCTCTTCAAAACAAAGTGCATTTAGAAGCATGGGTTTTTTTCTGTATGTATCCCATCACCCACCCAAATAAATTATGAACATATCCTATTCCAATAACAAACAAATGTGTTTCTACAATTATCCTCATAAGGGCAGCAAAGCCACTATCTGCACTAAAATCTACTGGACTTAAGAAGCCAGCATCACTCCCCTAACATATTAAGTTGGTTCCTAGGGTGTAGAGGTTGAAGAAGTATGATCCTCTGAGAGGAGTTGTTTGGAATGTATTTGTGCCTAAACTTACCCACATTTATATATGACATTCCACATTCCAGAGTCACACCAGTTTAGCTCTTCTCTTTAAATCAGAAAAGCTGTCAAACTATACAGAGTCATTGTTGAAGTAACTTTTTAGTGCATATGAAATCATTTAGTGTTTGTCCAACAAAGGAAAAGTGAAACAAAGCAAACAAAAAGTGAAAACAATTGAAAATAAAGTTTTAAAAATATTTCATTGGTAAAAATCAAGTTCCTGGTAACAAGTTTTGGTGGAAAATCATGCCTTCTCCCAGAATATGCTTCAGGACAAGATAAAACCAGAAATAAGGAAAAAATATTCAGGAAACAGAAAAAATAATATATGGAACATGACATAGGAATCACAAATCTTTCAACATTGTCTATAGATAAACAGTTCCTTTTCTCAACAAAAATTAAGAAATATTAATACCAAATTGCATCAAGTTTAAATTCTAATTTCTGAGCTTAATAGAAATGCAAACATTAGTTTGCATATGTTAAGTTATAGCTAATGAACTAACATAAATGAACCTGCAACCTAATAGTTTTCTTTTATTAAACCAGGATAATCAAAATCAGAAAAAGTAAACATAATGAGGTATGTACCATAGACATTTCAAATATTAAGAGCATTGTTAAAGTTTTCTTTGATAATCTTTTCTAAAATCAATGTCAAAACTCACTCATAGGAAAGGGAAGTCTATGCACTAGTATATGTATATGATTGTTTAGAATTTTTTATTGTTTTGATTTTCTATTCCAGCACTTCTCTTTCCTATGGAGCTGATAAGAAAAAACATAAGTACCAAGAAGTTTAGCAGAGCAATCTAAGAGTATGCACATAAAAAACACCCACTGGTGTATGTTGACACACAAGTTGCCCAGAGGCAGTATCTTTTAATGGTGCTTAATTTTGTTACTTTCCTACATTTTCTTTTCTTTGAACCCAGTGGACAACAAATAATGATGAAAAGCATGGAGAATAAAAATAAGGTTTAGATCATTTAAGTGTTTTGACTGAAGCCTTGCAATAAATTGCCTATGACACAAAATTTGAAAAAATTGTTATTACAGACAAGAAAATTACTTTCAAATAGCAAGAATTTATACGTACTAAATCCTGCTTACCTTTCTCTGAAAAGTGGACATGATACAGTAAAGTCTTTATTAACTGTAACCCCAGGAGGAGTAATTAAATTTTGTTCTAGAAAGTAGTTTCAAAATCAGGCAGTAATTGGTCCTGCCTCTGGGAAAGGAATATATGAGGATATATATTTCTCATCTAAAGAAAGCGCATAGCACAATTTGCCTAAATTTTGTACTTCCATTATATTATTAAACCACTAGTCATAGAAATAATGCCTCTGAATTTTTTCTTACTAAAGGATCCCATTATCAGAGGGGATGGTGTACTTTTCTACCATACTGGTGAACTGTTCAACACTATGTGCATATTCTGTTTACAGTCATACCATAAGGAAAAGGAAATAATTAAATTGAACACATGGAAGAAATCTGAACACTTGGAATTTTAATATAGCACCATATCTTTAAAATAAATTGAATATTAAACAAACCCTTGGAAACCAGGATATTATTGGATATATATTTTTAAATACATATATAAACATATAATTTAGTTTGTAGATAGTCTTTACAGAGAAAGATCAGTTAAAATGAGACAACCAAGTTAAAATTCATTTTACACATGAGTATTGTCCCTATAAAAAGGGAAATGTTGAAGGCAAACATGTGCCCAAGGGAAAAGCATCATGTGGAAATGGAGGCAGAGCCTGAGTAGATGTTTTTTTAAGTCAAGGAATTCTAAAGATTGCCAGAAAACCACCAGAAGTTAGGAGAGTCATGGAACAGATTCTCTTTCACAGGCCATGAAAGAAATCAAGCCTATCAGCACTTTGATCTTTGACTTCCAGCCTCCAGAACTGTAAGAACTTAAGGCTTTGTTATTTAAGCCACCAAGTTGGTGGTAATTCCTTACAGCAGCCATAGCACATTGCAATACCATGCTATATTCTGGTTTCCGTAGTTTTACATAACGTCTCTTTTCTGTTCCAGGATCCCTTATAATTACATCCAGTGATTATGTCTCCTAAGGCTGCTTTTGGCTGACCTTGATAGTTGAGAAATAATAGATATTTTATAGGATGCTCTACTATTTGCATTTGTGTGGTATTTTTCATATGACTAGAATGTGATTATGACTTCAGGAAGGAAGACCAAAGAAGTAAAGTGCCATTTCCATCACATCATAGCAATATGACTTTTACATACTACCCACATGATTTATCAGTGTTGATGTTGACCTGACTGAAGCTGTTTTGTTAGTTGTCTCCACTGTAATGTACCTCTTTTCTGCCCCATTTACATTAGTGTGAACTCTTCCTCAACAACAACGAAACAAAAACAATCCCAACTGAAAAATGGGCAGAAGATCTAAATAGATATTTAGATAGATAAATAGATATTTCTCCAAAGAAGACATACAAAGGGCCAGTGGGCACATTAAAAAGATGCTCAACGTTACTAATTACTAGAGAATGCTAATCAAAACTACAATGAGACACCACCTCAAACCAGTCAGAATGGTCATCATCATTAAAGACTATAAGTAACAAATTCTGGAGAAGATGTAGAGAAAAGGGAACTGTCCTACACTGTTGGTGGAAATGTAAATTTGTACAACCACTACGGAGAACAGCATGGGAAGTTCCTCCAAAACTAAAAATAGAGTTGCCCTATGATCCAACAGACCCACTCCTAGGCATTTATCTGAACAAAACTACAATTCAAAAAGATGCATGCAATCCTATGTTCATAACAGTGCTCTTCACAACACACAAGACATGGAAAGAACCTAAATGTTCATCAACAGAGGAATGGATGAAGAAAATGTGGTATATATACACAATGGAATACCACTCAGTCATAAAAAAGAATGAAATAATGTCATTTACAGCAACACTGATGGACTTAGATATTATCATACTAAGTAAAATAAGTCAGAAAGCAAAAGATAAATACTACATAATATCACTATATTTGGAATCTAAAATATGACACAAATGAACCTATCTACAAAATAAAAACAGATTCACAAACATAAAGAATAGACTGTGCTTGAAAAGAGGGAGGGAATGTGGAGGAAGGATGGATTGGGATTTATGGGTTAGTAGATGTAAACTATTATGTATACAATGGATAAACAGTAAGGGCATACTGTATAGAACAGGAAACTATATTGAATACCCTGTGATAAACCTTAATGGAAAAGAACCTCTAAAAGAATGTGTATAACAGTCACTTTATTGTACAGCAAAAATTAACACAACATTGTATATCAACTATACTTCAGTTAAAAATGTGTCTTCCTACTCTTTGGGAAGGAAATCACTGTTCATTACTTACATTTCAGAAGTTTTAAGTTATGCTCCTCCTCCTTGAAGGCATAGTATTTATATAACTTATTTGAAATTATCCTTCATAAGAGATATGTCTCTTCTCCTCCACTTATTTATTTAAACATTTATTTGTATCAATGTAGACTCATGAAAGTTTATTTTATACTTTGAGTTATAATTCAATACTATTTTCTTTGTGACACAAATTGTTTTACCTTTGACCATTGGAGTTCTTTGAGTTCTTTTGATAGATCTGTATTAATGTAGTATGTGTGTTTCAGCATGTTGTTACTTTCTGGCAATAAAAGTTGCTCCAAGATCATGTTGTGTATTTCCTGTCCTAGTCTTAGAATCAGCCATTCTTGAAAGATCCCTGGTTTATGTTTATTATAAATCAAAATCTGGGTATTATGTGTGTTCCTTTGTACTAAAGTGTCTTCACTTTTATGCTATTTTGGATGACAGTACAAAGAAATAGATCTATTTATATTTGCATACACATATATCTAATAATTATGCTATTTATATATGTAACCATGTGTGCATTTATAATAGCTAAATATGAGCTCTGAATGATGTCTCCAATTGCAGTCTATCACCACATGTTTTCCAGTGGTCACGTATGGATGTGAGAGTTGGACTGTGAAGAAAACTGAGCACCAAAAAATTGATGCTTTTGAACTGTAGTGTTGGAGAAGACTCTTGAGAGTCCCTTGGACTGCAAGGAGATCCAACCAGTCCATACTAAAGGAGATCAGTCCTGGGTGTTCATTGGCAGGACTGATGCTGAAGCTGAAACTCCAGTACTTTGGCCACCTCACGCAAAGAGTTGACTCATTGGAAAAGACCCTGAAACTGGGAGGGATTGGGGGCAGGAGGAGAAGGGGATGACAGATGGTTGGATGGCATCACCAACTCGATGGACATTAGTTTGGGTAAACTCTGGGAGTTGGTGATGGACAGGGAGGCCTGGCGTGCTGTGATTCATGGGGTCGCAAAGAGTCGGACACGGCTGAGCGACTGAACTTACTTATTTACTTACTTACCGCATATATCATTCTAGCTTTCTCCCCTTGCTAATCTATAAATTCATTGCAACACTGAGAAACCTGGCTCTTACCATCCACCATTCATTTACTTAACTGATCAATTCACTATACATGTATAGTAGCATCAGAATTAATTTGTCCTTCAGTGGGAAGCAGCTTATTAACTAGTGTTAAGTGTGTATGTGCAGTTCTTTTTACTTTAGTCTTGGAGGCTCCACTCATATCCAGAGTTCCTTGATCAGTACCTTTTAACCCCATTCCCTTAAAAGATATTGTTTTATACATTTGTAATACAGTTATATTCTCATCATATTCTGTACTTCTTCCTGGGATTTCCCATACCCTTAAGTAACTTATTAAATTTGCATATATTATGGTTCACTTTGTGCTATAAAATTTTACAGATTTTGACAAATGCATGTCATTTGTTGACCATTACAATATCTTATCTAAAAAGAATAAAATACTATGTTTCAACTATTCAACCCTCCATCCTTCCCTATGAGCTCTTGTCAACCAATGAAAATTTTACACTATCTATATTTTTACCTTTTTGAGAATGCTGTATAGTTGAGATCATATAGTATGTGCCTTTTTCAGATTTTGGTTTTCTTATTGTTGAATTAGACTTCTTTGTATATTTTGGATACAGCTCTTTTATGAGATAAATGTCTTGGTAAGACAGTGAAGTAGCTCTAAAATTATTGGAAAACTAAGAGTTACATGTTATAAAGGAAATTTAAAGAATGATGCTATAAAACTCAATGGACAACTCTCAATCACTGCATTTTCTGCTTGTATTAAAAAGGATGTTTGAAAGGAAATATGCTCAAAAATAAAAATATAATAAAGTTATACCTTCATAGAAAAATATATTTTTAGGCTAAGCAAAAATAAAGATACCATTTTCTATATCATTTTTCATGCTCTACAACAGAATAAATTCCTTGAAGAAACAGATTAAAAATGATAAATAATAAAATGAAAGACCTAATATACATGAGGCCTATAATACAGAGCATCTAGTAATAGTAAACCTTGGTATATATTTGCTCTTATTATTGTTTTCATTCATTATGAAATCAATATTCATACAAAATACCACAATTTGAGAGTATAGAAAATTTCTTACATTTCTTATGATTCTTAATAAATGTAAACCATTTCCATTATTTTTGCTTTTAACTTGATTCAAAATAAGAACTCAATACATAGCCACAAATATTCAGTTTAAAAAACTACTAGAGTGATGTGCTAATGAAGTTATCAACAAACTACATTAAAATATAGTTTTACATTCCAAGTTTATATGTAATTATTCCTCCTCTATATATGTAGTACATCTTAGGTTAACAATAAATTTTTACTCTAATGCAGTTGTCAAAATTTTCATAAAATGGTTATAAATTTGAATACCACAGTTTTCTTCCTGTTTAAATCTAGAGACTAAAAATATCATTTTTGTTTTGTGTATATGATTCATTAAAATTCTTCAAACTCAGAACTGTAAGAGGCTTATATTTGCAATTAGTTAGATACCATCAATTCTCCAAGTCTATGATCTCAATTTATCTGGCATCATTCTACAATTATTACTTTTTAATTTAATCTTATATGAGAAATACCATGACCTTATAGTTCAAAAATATTCATGTCAAAGCAGTTTTTGTTATTATTCATATGATGATAACTAACAAAATAATTAAAATGATTAAGTTCTTATTTGCAAGCTCTATTATTTATCTTGTTATATACAGCAAAAGAGAACTAATGGGTCAATTTTTTGCCCACAGCCAACTTTTCCTAACTGATTTTTTTTTAATTGTAATGAACTGTAAGCAAATTAAAATTCAGCTGATTTTACCTAAAATTGACTAATTAATTTCTGGTATTAACAACTTGCCTTCAGCTTTTCTGGTTGTAATAAAGAGACACATGCTTTAGAATGCTTTACTTGACAGAGGTTAATTGTAAATTGTAAAAGGAGATAAAGAAACAGGAATTTAGCTCAATAGAGGTAGCCCTCAATAGTCTATTTTCATGAAGACTAAGTGCCTTTATTTTGCTTCTTTCTACCTGTTTTAAAATACAAACAGTAATAATAGTAATATAAATTCAGCAACTAATATTTATTGAAGACAAAAACTTTGCTGTCTGCCATACGTCTGCCTTCGAATAAGTCCAACAACTTCATTTTGAAGATGAGAAAACAAAGAGTTAAAAAAAGAATACAGAAACCTGCCAAATTAACATAACTAAGAAATTCCAGACCCAGGATTTCAACCCAACAGTTTGTCTTCATGACGTACTAAATTACTCTATTCTCAACTGTCTATAGTGAGACCTTCTAAATAGGTTCACTCTATAGCTCATGGCTTCTGATTACAGAAGCAAGAGGTTTTGACCTGTATATTTTGATCCTGCACTTAGTCTTTTTATCACCAGTGGTATAAAGTTAGTAATAAATAAGATTAAAGATCAGTTTCCTTTGCTGAGAAAGACAACTCCTTTGTTTTTTACTTATGTCAGGAAGACTAAAATATAAGATCATTTCTAAAAACATTCTGGTTAGTAAATGTAAACTTTAAGGTAAATCAGAGTACATATCATTAAGTAACTAAATAACTTTTCTACTTAAATAGGAATAGGAATAGTATACACCTCTGAGACAAGGATGAAGGGGACACACCCATTAAAAGGATGACACAGTTAAGGATATAGCAAAACCTGCTTACAAGCTACTAGGCCCAAGATGGCAGAAGATTCAACTTCCAGTGGACCTTGGTTCTCATAATATGCTTATGTTAATACATTAGCATATGATAAGTCACAGACCCACAGGTGTCATGACAGTCCTAAGGCTGACTATAAAAGTTTCTCCAACTATAACTGTTTCTCCAAAACAGTTAGAATATTCCTCCCACCTGTTAGAATATGAAATTTCCCAGCCCATAAAATCTAACCACACCCAAAATACCCAAAGCCTGGGGTTGCTCTCACCTTCTGAGATAGACCCACATACTCCAATTAACATATTACTTGCAACAAATAAGAGAAAAGTTAACTTCCTATGGCCTTATTTCCAACCATATTACTCTATTGAAATCATACTTTCACAAATGACTGACCGTCAGATTCCAAGATCATTTCTTATTTTCTATGCTCCTGGACTTCTTTAAAGCATTTAATTCATTTGACTCACTTTTTCTATAACCTTCTGTAACCTTCTATAACCACTTTCACATCTAACCTACACACCAATATCTTACAAATGCTCTTTATATCACATCACCACTCTACTGAAAACCATTAAAATTTCTTCATTTATTTGTGGGGAAAGAAAATGTCCCCAGCATTTCATCTTTCATTCTCCATAACCTTATCTTCATTTATCTTTATAATATTCTCTGAGTGAAAGATACAAAAAGTCTTACTTTGTGATCTGATTTTTTAGCAGCATTTTGCCACTTCTCTCTGAGAATATATATGTGCATGCTAAGCTGCTTCAGTCATGTCTGACTCTTTGTAACAGTATGGACTATAGTCCTCCAGTCTCCTCTGTCCATGGGATTTCCCTGGCAGGAATACTTCAGTGGGTTGCCATTTCCTCCTTCATGGAATCTTCCTGACCCAGGGATTGAACCTGTATTTCCAGGTGTGTTCTTTACCACTGAGGCACCTGGGAAGCCTCTCTTTAGATATATATCAAAACCATACTCATAAAAATATGATGATAGGACTTAATAAATATTAAAAGTTCCTATTCTCTGAAGATACTATTGAAAGAATTAAATGATAAGCCCTAGCATGGGAGAATTCAACACCTCTTTCAGAACTGGACAGGTAAAGTGTGGAAAATAAATTGTACGTAGGAAAACAACAAATGTGTGGAGAGAAAGAAAAGAGAAGTCTGTCTCTCAAAAAAAGTACATTGCTCTTATGTCAATAAAACACTTAAAAATGTCATATAACTTACTACAAAAATTTACAAAATTTGAAACAGAAATTTGTATCTTGTATTCTCTGATAAGTGAAAAACTAAAAATAAGAATTCAGAAATACCCTGTGACAAAGACTAACTGTTTATAAATGAAGAAATATGCTTACAAAAATTACTTAGCTCAAAGCTGAAATTAAAACTATAGATTCTAAAAATCAAAGAAAAACAAAATAATTTATGACCACAGTAATAAAGCACAGTAAAATCTGCACTCAGAAAAAAATTATGGTCATGAACATCTTGAATTATAAAGAAGAAATAATAAATGAACAAAATACTAATTTTGGGGAAAACTAACAAAATAAACCAAAAGTAACAAATAAAAATGAAGGGAAAAAATGAAATGGAAAACCACATGTATGCTTGCATGTACATGCACAAATGTAAATGTACAGTCTAAAAATGTCTAAATCTAGATTTTTTTCTTTTAATATGCCAAAAAGCAGAAAAGATATCTAGAAGTTTAAATTTATAAAATAGACAATAAAATAGTTCATATTTGGAATGAAAAAGAAAAATTTAGTGGAGATTTATGAAGACTACAAAAATAGGAGATTAGGACATCTAATTCTGTGGGAAATAAAGAAAAAGGAAAGAAAACTCCTGAAGAAATGGATTATCATCTCTTTCTCTCTCTCTCTCTCTATTATATATATATATAGATATAATATATTATCTATTATATTTATATAGATAATATATTATCAATTATCTATCTATCTATATATATTTCTCCAAATTAGAAAACTTGATTAGTCAGATTAACAGAAATAAGTAGAAAGATGATTAAAATAATTAAGATCTATCAGTAAAGAGCATCAAAATAGAGGAGATTAGTGCTGTACTCAATATGCCAGCAAATTTGGAAAACTCAGCAGTGGCGACTGGACTGGAAAAGTTCAGTTTTCATTCCAACCCCAAAGAAAGGCAATGCCAAAGAATTCTCAAACTACCGCACAATTGCACTCATCTCACACGCTAGTAGAGTAATGTTCAAAATTCTCCAAGCCAGGCTTCAGCAATACATGAACTGTGAACTACCAGATGTTCAAGCTGGTTTTAGAAAAGGCAGAGGAAGCAGAGATCAAATTGCCAACATCTGATGGATCATCGCAAAAGCAAGAGAGTTCCAGCAAAACATCTACTTCTACTTTACTGACTATACCAAAGCCTTTGACTGTGTGGATCACAATAAACTGTGGAAAATTCTTCAAGAGATGGGAATACCAGACCACCTGACCTGCCTCTTGAAAAACCTGTATGCAGGTCAGGAAGCAACAGTTAGAACTGGACATGGAACAGCAGACTGGTTCCAAATAGGAAAAGGAGTACGTCAAGGCTGTATATTGTGACCCTGCTTATTTAACTTACATGCAGAGTACATCATGAGAAACGCTGGGCTGGAGGAAACACAAGCTGGAATCAAGATTGCCAGGAGCAATATCAGTAACCTCAGATATGCCGATGACACCACCCTTATGGCAGAAATTGAAGAAGAACTAAAGAGCCTCTTGATGACAGTGAAAGAGGAGAGTGAAAAAGTTGGCTTAAAGCTCAACATTCAGAAAACTAAGATCATGGCATCATGTCCCATCACTTCATGGCAAATAGATGGAGAAACAGTGTAAACAGTGTGAGACTTTATTTTTCTGGGCTCCAGAATCACTGCAGATGGTGACTGCAGTGAAATTAAAAAACTGAAATTAAAAAATGCTTACTCCTTGGAAGGAAAGTTATGACCAAGCTAGACAAGCATATTAAAAAGCAGAGACATTACTTTGACCACAAAGGTCCGTCTAGTCAAGGCTATGGTTTTTCCAGTGATCATGTATGGGTGTGAGAGTTGGACTATGAAGAAAGCTGAATGCCAAAGAATTGATGCTTTTGAACTGTGGTGTTGGAGAAGACTCCTGAGAGTCCCTTGGACTGCAAGGAGATCCAACCAGTCCATCCTAAAGGAGATTAGTCCTGGGTGTTCATTGGAAGGACTGATGCTGAAGCTGAAACTCCAATACTTTGGCCACCTGATGTGAAGAGCTGACTCATTTGAAAAGACCCTGGTGCTGGAAAAGATTTAGGGCAGGAGAAGAAGGGGATGACAGAGGATGAGATGGCTGGATGGCATCACTGACTCAATGGACATGGGTTTGGGTGGACTCCGGGAGTTGGTGATGGACAGGGAGGCCTGGCGTGCTGCGGTTCATGGGGTTGCAAAGAGTCGGACACAACTGAGCGACTGAAATAAACTGAACTGAAAGAGAAATATGGCAGAATCCAAGACAATTCATATCAACAGGAGAGATACAGATGAGGGAGCTCATTTAACTAAGTAATCTTCTAGCAAAGGGAGTAATTCTCTTAAGGGAATAAATGTGATTTACTCAAGTAAAGGGCAGAAATGGAAGAAACTGAAGGCATAATTTCTAAAAGAGGCAAACCAGGGTGGATTGTGTCAGATTTCTTATCTACAGTACACTGAAGTTGCATGTATTCAGTAATTAATCAGATGACATATTTAAATACTTAATAAAGACAACATATATGGATCTGACAGCAAGATAGATGACAGCCTCCAATTCAGAGAATTTGTCACTATTTGGCCAAGGGAATCAATATAATCTCCTCAAAGTAGTAAAATTCCACTTATTTTCCTGAGTGACAGGGTACCCCTGGCCTGAAGTTTAAACATGACTGCTCATTTGTTAGAAACTGACATTGATAAAGTCAGATTTCATGAAATTACTTTGTTTGGTTCTTTGATCATTTCTGCAGATCAGATGTACAGAACAACTGTAGGACATTGGAACCAAAGAGAAAGCTTCAGATAAATCAAACTCTCAAAAGCCTGTACAACAGGTAAATTACGGCTGCTGTTATCATTTAAATCTCTAAGTCATATGCGACCCTTTTGCATCCTCATGGACTATAGCCTGGCAGGCTCTTCTGTCCATGGGATTTCCCAGTGAAGAATACTGGAGTAGGTTGTCACTTCCTTCTCCAGCGGATCTTCCTGACCCAGGGATTGAACCAGCATCTCCTGCATTTCAGGTGGATTCTTTATCACTGAGCCACTGGGAAAGTCCTAAATTATGGCTAATTCCACACAGTTTCACAATCAGAAGAAAATGTGGCTGGGATTTTTCAACCCATCAAAATTTTCCTAGCTCCTCTATTTCTCTATTACTTTTCTATTAAAAGGAGGCAAAGATTTTCCTAAACCAGAAAATCTCAGGCAGTCTGGACTTAAATATATTTTAGCAATGATTTAGTTCAAACACAGGTTAGCAGCTTAAACCTATGTATTAACCAGGGTTCCATGCTTTGGTGGAATTCCTGCAACTGGTGAAGAATCCATCTGCAGTGCAGGAGACCCCAGTTCGATTCTGTGCTTTAAAACAACAGAAGTGAATTTGGATCGTTTTGAAATACTGTGAATTGGTTAGAAAAGTGTAGAGTATCTCTTAGAATGAACACCGAAAAGCCATAACCTGAGAAGGATGGACATCAGAACAATGCTGAATATCCAGCTGCTGCTGCTTAGTCACTCAGTCATGTCAGACTCTTTTGTGACCCCATGGACTGTAGCCTGTAGGTGCCTCAGTAAATGGGGATTCTCCAGGCCAGAACACTGGAGTGGGTTGTCATGCCCTCCTCCAGGGGATCTTCCCAACCCAGGGATCAAACCCAGGTCTCCCACATTGCAGGAGGATTCTCTACTGTCTGAGCCACCAGGAAAGCCCGAATACCCAGCTAGGAAAACTAAAACTAAGGGGCAGTTTCTATTGTGTCCATCTCAAGAAATGAATAAGCTCCTACCTTCTGCAACACAAATTCTACAGAGACTCTGCCTAACTGGGGTCACATTGCTAACTTGGCCAGGAGAGGAAAGGACATTCTGCCAACCTCTCAGACCTCAGCCCCTATTAGACCACAACCCCCTTAGATCTAACATCACTGATGGTAGGTTAGTTCCTCAGAGCAAAATATATTGCTGTGCAAATATATGAGGAAATGCATGGTGGGCAGGCAAAAGCAAATATCCATGCCATACACCCTGTGATTTCCTGACTCAGGTATGTCCATTCTGTTTAAACATAATCATCAGTGGGAACCCATGACCATCCGAGGTAGCCTATTTCATTTTAGACAGCTCTGTTATACATTCTTCTCTCAAACTCAGCAGAATTTCCTTTGTTTATAGCTTTCATCTTTCACTTTGAATTCCACTCTCACAAAGCTCTTCAATCAATAATTCTCTCTTCCATATCAAACATTTGAAAGCAATTTTAAAAAATTTTAACTAGCTACTGATCCATACATCCAATGCGTGTATCTCTACCTTGTCTGGGGAATTGGGGAAACTGTATTTAAAAGGCCTTGAAGCTGTATCTCCCCGATAGTGCTAAAAAAGGAACTAAAATGGACATGACTTTTAGAGAAATGTTTCTAAGCTCTAGTGATCACTGTTTCCTCTTCTATTTTTGTTTGTTTGTTTGTTTCTTTAAATCAATGTAATATTCACTGAATCTTTTGATGCAAGTGACATCATGCTTACTGATGATGAGTGTGTGGATTCTATCTTCCTTTGAGATTATAAAAGTATCACTTGCACATCATAAAGCTTCCATTATCTTGCCCATTCCACAGAAAGTTATTGAGATACTTCCTCAGTACTCTAAGAATGGAATTGTTTAAGCCTCAGAAATAAGCACTCTCTTAAAAGTTCTCAGCATCTTCAAAGCTCAAAAGTCTAAATGGGAAGAAACCCTAAAAACTGGTCCCACATCTTTCTTAGGTGAAGTGGATAACAAGTCATTTGTCTATGTTACTTACTAATGCGGAACGAAATTCAGTTGTCAAATCATGTTATTTCTTCTACCCACTTTCACGTTATTTTAGATGAGTACTTTTTCTTTCTTGTACCATTACAAATGCCTTTTCCTTTCTTAAATATATTTATACCTATTTACTGAAACACTGCTGCTAGCTTAAAAATAATATTAGTAGGTAGCATTTATTTAACCTTTTTTACATTGTGAGCATTATTGTTAACTGTTGACACATAATAACTCATTAATGCTCACAACAGCCAACATGTTGTTTGCTTGCCTGTTATCACACAGCTATTGTGTCCAGGGTCAGAATTTAAACTCAGGTGGTTTAATTTTAGATCTTGAATTCATAAAGATTACAAAATACTGCCTCTCAAAGCTCAGCTGTGAGTATATCACTCAGCTACTGAAATAGGCTACCATATATATAAATTATATATATATACACCATATTTTTATATATATGGGATATATATATATATCCCCCACACGTGTATATATATATGTATATATATATATATATATATATATATATATATGCTTCCCAGGTAGCTCAATAGTAATGAATCCACCTGCCAATGTAAGGGGCACAAGAGACGTGAGTTCATTCGTTGGGTCAGGAAGATCCCCTGGAGAAGGGAATGGCAGGCCAGTATTCTAGCCTGGGAAATCCCATGGACAGAGGAGCCCGGCAGGATACCATCCATGGGGTTGCAAAAAGTCAGACATGAATCAGCAACTGAGTGCACACACACATACACACACACACACACACACACACACACACACACACACACAAATACACCCTCTTTAACCCTGGAAATGGAACACCAACTTCATAATTTCATTTTTCAAACTGATACCCCTACCCCACTTTCCTGTCAACTTTGTTAAGAAATCTCTAATGTGCCTAACACTACAATCTGCAAGTGTTAGTAACATCACCTCTTTCTTATAATCCAACCCTTCCTTTAGTCAAGATTATTACCTGTTACTTTTCAGTATGTATCTTCCTTTAGTCAGAAGGCCCCAAAGATCCTTTCTGATTCCTAACTCTGTACCCTGGGACTTCAATTTCTGGTGTGTTCTTGCCCTTTCTCACAGCCAGCCAAGTCTTATCCAACTTTCTAGTCACATCTCAAGTATAAAAAATTCATGACTGTCTCTTAATAACTCATCTAGACTTATCTACTTTTTTCATATCTTCATTTTGGTTTGCCTTTAATTATACCCTTAAAAAGACAGACATGACTGAGCACAGATGCATGGACACAATCCTAAAAGATTTTTTAAGTGTATTTTCCTACTTAGATTAAAAGTTAATTGAAGGCAGGAATCATGATGCACTTCTTTTCCAACACCTGATATCATGATGGACCAAAAGAAAGTGTCTAGTGAATAAATGTCCCTCAGTTCTTCATGTAAACTTATAAGACTTAACCCTCAAATGACCTTCAGCAGGAAAATATACCATTCAAAGAACTTTATAGTAAAATACTATTACAAATTCAGAATTTTGTTTTTTTAACCCTATCATATACTGAGGACTAGCACATTTAAATTTCTAAACAGTAGTATTCTTGCCTGGAAAATCCCAGGGACAGAGGAGTCTGGTGGGCTGCCGTCTGTGGGGTTGCACAGGGTCGGACACAACTGACACGACCTAGCAGCAGCAGCAGGTTTTTTTTTTTTTTCAGCAATTTCAATAATTAGTTGAAAAATTGTTTATCCTGGAGACTATAATTACATAAGATATATATCAACAGGATATGTGTTCGGAGAAGGAAATGGCAACCCACTCCAGTGTTCTTGCCTGGAAAATCCCATGGAGGAGGATCCTGGCAGGCTACAGTCCATGGGGTCGCAGAGTCGGACAGGACTGAGTGACTTCACTTTCACTTTAGTGTTATGATGAGGGAGTAACAGGGAGAGATTTTGACAACTAGGAAGCCAATGCAAACTTCCAGAACATCTGTCTTCAAATGACTAGAATCAAATGAGTCAAATAATATTTAAATCACTGTATATATTAAAGGTAAGTTAGACTGTGTTTATGACAATAACATAAGAGATAACATACAAAGTATTCAAATTAAAATCCTTAAGAATTTTTCTAATGTTTTCTATGAAAATGTGCTTAATGTTATTGCTCAGTCGCTCAGTTGAGTCTGACTCTGTGACCCTGTGAGCTATTGATTTAGCACTAATGCTTAGATATATGTAGTCTACAATGTTTTCAAAGAGGAAAAGTGTTTTAAATACATCTGTAGTTAAATTTTAGTGTTTACCCTCTGTGGCTAAGCCTTTGACACACCATTGCCACTTGGTAGTGGCATACACAGCAGAAATACTGGACTTTTTTTTTTCTTTTAAATAAATGTAAATAAAATTTAAGCTGTAAAATTATAAATTAAATTTAAGCAATGTTGGCAATAAAATATTCTCAGATTTCACTTCTCTCACTTTCCTCAAATAAAAGTAAATTTTAATTCTAGCATTTCTAGATTGCTACATATTCTCTCATAGTCCCTAGTACTTATTTCCCTTGTTCTCGGCCCACTATCCACATGAGCTTTCTTTCAGTTCCTTTAATTTCCCATACGTGTTATCTTCTAACACAAAGTTTTTTATCACATCTCATTTATCTGTCTGACGTGTTATTTACTAAATGAATGACTCTTTTGTTCTCAGATCTGGGCTCAAATATCATTTCCTCATATAAGCTTTCCCAAAATTCCATCTTAGATAATATCTTCCAAATGTTTCATAAGAACTTGTATTCTTCTCTCATAATATTACTAATGTTTTAGATGAAATATTCTCTAAATGCCTATTTCTCTCACGATTCCATATTTTCCACATTGACAGCTACATTTTTAGCTCACTACCAGTCTCTGGCATATATTAGATGCATATAAAATGTTGGGAGAATGAATGAATGCATTAAATAATGAGTTTTACATGAAAGGAAAATTGCCTAAAAGAAACGTGATATTTTAGCATTTGTTCTCTAAAACTAAGACAAATATCTTCCTGGGAGAGAATCACCAGTATTTGGCTCAGGGAGAAAAATATTTTTCAATCTTGGCTGTTTTGAAAGAATCATTTTCACTCCAATCTAAACATGCTGTGAAATTTACATGACTGACTAAAAATATGTGAAAGGAAGAAACCTATTTTTCTACTTCAATATGTTTCTCTCATAAGGCAAACATTATCCATTGGTGCTTGATAATTCTACCTACCCTAAAAGTGCAATCATTCAATAATATTAATATATTTACCAATGGTATCCAACATAGAAATTTGACAGTGTGGGAATAATTTACATTTTAGAGTTATTGAATAATAAGTAGAAAACACATGATGGCAAAGGTAAATCAATTAACTTTGTTAAGAAAATCACTTTGTTAAGAAAAATCACTTTCTTAAGAAGAGTGATTTTTTTAAATGTGGGGAATAGATTGTACCAAATGTAAATTTTTTATCTCTTTAAATAAATATACCTATGATAGCTATATTTTTGTTAATCTGAATAAGCCATGGAGCAACATGAGTAACAAATATCACTTTAGGAAATATTTGATAAATTCTTTCTCTTTTTTTCTTTTCATTCTTTCCTTCCTTCCTTCCTTCTTATAAAATACAGTAAATTCCTAGGTTCTAAGAAGCACTTCATTCTATTTGCACACTTTGCTGTATTTCTTAGCTAAGTTATACCTAACAATTTAATATCAGATTGCATATCTACAGACATTCACTATGGCTTTTTAGGTAGCCAATAGGTTAGTTTCCTTAACATGTGAGACTGTTGTTTTATAATAGTAACATCTCCCTCTGGTAGTCTTACAACATTTTGAGAATTACTGATATGATCTGTTCTACCAAGACTGGTAGCATTTTCTAAAAGATTAAACCATTCACATAAGATATAATAGAACCTGGTTAAAAATTCAGCCTACATATTTACTTTGCCCTGAAAAGAGGCATTGCTTGTTAGCAGATAAAAAGTTGGAATGCCTAATTTGCTGATGAAATTAATTTTTTTAAAGAAAACTTGAATATACAGAGAATGACTAAGATCTCCTAGTACAGTGGTCCCCAACCTTTTTGGCACCAGGGACTGGTTTCATGGAAGACAATTTTCCATGGACCAGGGTTGGGGGTGGGTATCATTTTGTGATGATTCAAGTGCATTACATTTACTGTGCACTTTATTTCTCTTGTTATTGCATCATCTCCATCTTAGGTCATCGGGCATTAGATCCCAGAAGTTGAGACCCCTGTTCTAGCAGCACAGTAGGTTAACAGGTAAATATAAACTATAGACATCTCTCTAGCTTCATACACATGAGCAGTCTCTAAGGCAAGATCTATATCTATGGGTCTTTTTTTAGTTTCTTTTTAAAAAAAAATAGGATTTAAAAAAAAAAAATTCTTTTTCTCCTAATGATAGCAAGTTTCAAGTAACCTTGAAATCACGATTTCTCTTCAATAGTCAATGAAGAAATTAATCTTTCAGCAAATCTGATAGAGTAATTTATCTCAAACAGGTCTGACTTAAAGACTAAGGTTTTAATATTTTCATCCAAATTTCAAAAGAATGCTTGCTTTGCTTCCATTTCCCAGAAGAAAGGTTCTCTTATTCAGTAAAGATGGTGGACAGTAATTTCAATCAAAATAATTTCTCTTGGGCTCCAGATGAGGGGGAAACAATTTACTTTCATTTATTTTGAATTGCAGCTATGTTGACCCAGTGTCCCATACCATCACTCCTGAAGACTGGTTTCCCTCCTGATTCATTTTCTGTTACAATAACTCTCAACTCTGGCTGCACCTTTAACACTTACAGGTGCTTTTTTAAAAATACGATTATCAGAGACCTTCCCCAGATAAACTGAAGCCAAATTTCTGATGCTAAGACCTTAGCAGCTATTTTTTTTTTTAAACTTCCCATGTGCTTCTAACACCCAATGAAGGCTGCAAACCCTTAATCCAGTGTTTCATCTAAAAGAAACTAGTCAAAGGTAAATACCAAGGAGTTAAGGAAAAACCATTAACAAAACCAGCAAGTTCTAGATTTACCTCCCAGTCAGCTCAAGAAATCCTATTAAGATATGCTTCACCAAACAGTGCATATAAATTCCTGTCATGGCTCCAAATTTCTTATTTTCCTCAGAGACTGGAGGGTACATTTCAGAAAATCAATTTTAACTTCAGAGGACAGCTGTTTTCCCAGGTTCAAATCATGCTTAAGTACAACAGGGGAAGGACTTGGAAGCAGACATCGTTTGCCTCACTAACTTCATGCCAAAGTCAACTATACTTATGGTTGCCTGGACCATGGAAATCACATTCACCAAATATTTCCATACCGAACGCTAGTGGAAATGATCCAAAGGAATAAAACATAAAATAATTAAGTAAAAGAAAAATTGCTTTTAGAAAAGACTTACCAGACCTCAATACAAACTTCCAAAGATAATACAATTGTGTTAAATTTTAAAGTTTCACTGCCTCCAAACCTAAAACTATGGGTGTAAGTAGGCTAAACACAAAACGAAACCTGCCAACCAACCAACCAACAAAAACCTTCTACAAATACAACAGAGGTCATCAAAACAAGAGCTGGTAATCAGAGAAAGAGAAGGCTTTTAAAAAAATATTCTACAAGGCCTGACTTGGTATAGCTCTATCTACTACCAAAAAGAAAATTACAGGGAAAGAGAGGTGATTCACAACATCCTGAAAAATTCTACTAAAAATTCATGTCTGGAAAGAGCACAATGTGAACACATGGAGGCAGCTCAAAGAGGACCACAAGACCTCAGTAAAAGGATAAATGATTGACCATTGCAGTTTTGTTTTTCCTGCTGGAAGAAAAGCAGAGAGAAAAAGCATTTCAAACAGGTAGAGGTAATAGCTCATGGATAAACAAGAACTTAGTTAAATTACAAGTACAGTAGAAAAGAGATTTCTGGGGAAACTATAAAATAGAAGAACCTGTGAAAAAATCTTCAATCCACTCTAAACTAAGTTTTGGGACTTTAAAATCAAATTGTGAATCTCATCTTATTATGCTTTTGGAGATTAGAAAAAGTTTAGAGGAAGACAGAAGCAAATAGGGTTTAAAACTATTTAGGCAGCTGCTCTTTGATAAACGCTGAGACTTCTAGAATTTGCATCAAATTTATAGATGCCATTTGAAGCTTGAAAATTTTCTAACATGAATTAGGATACATCTTTTGCAAAGTGAATTGGGTATAGGACAATGATAAACAAGGTACAGTTCAATTTT
The DNA here is from genome assembly GCF_963930625.1 of Muntiacus reevesi. Lineage (NCBI taxonomy): Eukaryota > Metazoa > Chordata > Mammalia > Artiodactyla > Cervidae > Muntiacus > Muntiacus reevesi. Next base: position 211,254,391 of record NC_089249.1, read on the forward strand.
TCTGATTAGATTTATGCCTGGTCTCCATTGATTCCCACTCCTCCCCATTTGCTATTTCCTTCTCTCAGATAAATACAGAGCACACACAGAGACTTGTTATGGCTTTGAGAACAGATGAATAGGAGTCATAAAGGACCACAAAGAAAGCACTTACAAAAATATGCAAACAGTATCAGTGCACATAGGAATTATGGGCCAAATTCTCCATGCTAAAATGAGCCAGGTGAAAAATAAAAGAAGCTCTATTTTAGAAGAAAATTAATGAATAATTTACATTAAAAATTTTAATAGAAAAGATGATTCTAATAAACCAATTCTAAGAGATAAAATCATAAAACAAGAAAAGACATGAAAAGGGAGATTGAAGAGTGAGTAAACAAATATTGAGTCAATGTTACACTATTACTAAATTAGTGAATATATTAAATGCAGAAGGGAAAAAATATAGACAGGTGAAAAAAATATCTGACAAATAGGAAATAAATAATAAACTCAGAAAAGACCAAAGGTGAAACAGAGTGATTAAAACAGTGAAAAGACTATGAGTATGGAAGGCAGTCAAAGATGATCAACCCAAGGCTAGCTGATCTCCCTGTAGAAGCAAATTCAATGTGCTTAGATGTTCAGTTGTATCCAACTCTTTGTGACCCCATGGTCTGCAGCCCTCCAGGATCTTCTGTTCATGAGATTTTTTAGGCAAAAATACTGGAGTGGGTTGCCATTTCCTTCCCTGTGATGGAAAGATCCCCTGCAGAAGGAAATGGCAATCCACTCCAGTACTCATGCCTGAAAAATCCTATGGACAGAGGAGACTGGTAGGCTGCAGACCATTGGATCCAAAGAGTTGGACATGACTGAGTGACTAAGCACCACAGTCAAAGATGATCAACCCCAGTATAACTGGTAGAAGCAAATTCATTGTAGAAGCAAATTGATTAATGAAATATAAATGCTTTTAGAGAAAGAGGAAAATTTTCTGAAATATAGGAAGTATCAGAAACAAAGATGAAAGCATATAACATTTCTTGGGGAAAAATTGATACAAAATTATCAATATGAAATATGTCTTGATTAAGTAAATGAAATTCAAGAGGAATAAATTTTGCAAAGTCATTTATGACTGGAAAAAGAGCAGGCTATCTTCAGACTTCTCCATTAAATCGAATGAAAAACTCATTAGAGTAATAACCCTGAAATTTTGAAGGAAAGAAAATTTGACCCAAGGAGGTTATACCAACCACACTGATATTCGTAGTTTATGCTATAGCCTGCATCCTCAAACACAAAAACATAATCACCTAAAAAATATAGCACTAGTGAGACTTTCTTGGAGAAAACAATCAAATGTAAACTTCTCAAAACTGAATTTTACTAATTAAGATATTAATAAAACACACTGAATTTATTTATATAAAATGTAAGGGGGAACAACCAGGGTAATAGGATTGCAAGAGGTTGTTACTTGCCAACTTCACGAGTTTCCTGGGTGAAATCTGAAATTAGCTTCCATATATGGAGAACAAGGAGAGACCAAAGAGGCAGTCTACTTCAAATTTGTAGATGGCCATTTTAATAAGTAAGGGAACTCCCATATGAGGTTTGTCATGGGCAGTCATAACATGAGTAGATCTTCCTTATCTGCCTGCCAGAATCTTAAAAGTTTATGTCAAGGCCTTAACTGGGTTTAGTCATGTTTACTTGCCAGATGTTCTTAACAACACATTGCTCCCTTCAAGCTGTGACCTTGAAAATGTCTCCCACTGTGGAAATGGTGAGCAGAATGTAAATTCCAAGGACATGGGAGGGAGAGAAGAGCCACTGATTGCCCAGATCAACCACCAGCCAGGTTCTTTTACTGACCTCCTCCAAAAGAGATACATGTTTGAATATAAGCCATATAACAACACTTGAAAAGAGATATTAAGGGAAAAGAAAAGATGGAATGCTACACAGAATAAACTCTCCCCTCCAAAAATGTCTGTATTCCAATTCTAGGGACCTGTCAATGAGTTATATTATATGACAACAGGTGGAATGGGGGATTTACAAATGTGATCAAATTAAGGCTCCTTTGATGGGGAGATTTACCTGGTTTATCTGGAAAGCTTCAATGTAGTCACAGGGGTCCTTATAAGTGGAAGGTTATGACAAATAAGGAGATGTAATAATGGACATAAAGGATGGAATGATACAGATGCTGGATGGAAGAGGGTCATGAACAAAGAAATATGGGCTCCACAACCTGAAAAAGGCAAGAAAATGGAATCTCTCTTAGAGCACAGGGAGAACCAGTCCTGCTGATCTTAACTTTAGCTCAGTGAGACTGACTGTGGATTTCTGGACTCCAGAGCTACAAGAAAAATTTCCATTGTTTTAAACTGCTAAGTTTATGGGAATTTCTTAAAGCATCTACTAATACAGATAGAAAGCAATTTAGGTGCATTCATTTTTAAACTTTCCTTAAAGAAAACTAAAAGGCATTAAATATAGAAATAAATCAAGAAATAATGCTTTCAATCTATTTCATCAAATTATAAGAAGAAACCAAAAATTTTAAATAAGAAAATATTAACCATTACAGTGGTCAACTGGTAGCTGGCATTGAAAAATGAAAGATCTTAACTTAGAATTTTATGTATACTATTAAAATTTATAGATATAATAACTAATATAAATAACACATTATAAACTTTCTAAAATACCTAAAGGAAAATAGGCACAAACAGACATATATATGTGTGTGCCTATGTGTACACATGAACACACAAATACATCATTAAACTTTAAACAAATATAAGGAAAATAAAATAAAAATGAAAAATATTGAAAATAATAAAAAGCATTAAAAACAAAGCAGACATTACAGAATTACAAACTAATACACATGTCATATCAATACAAATTAATTCATTCAAGGGCTTCCCAGGTGACTTAGTGGTAAAGAATCCACCTGCAATGCAGGAGAATGGGGTTCTAAACCTAATCTTGGAAGATCCCCTAGAGAAGGAAATGGCAATCCACTCCAGAATTCTCACCTGGGAAATCCCATGAACAGAGGAGCCTGTCAGTCTATAGTTTATGGGGTAACAAAAGAATCAGACACAATTTAGTGACTAAACAATTCATTCAATTGTAATGAAAGAAAAAATTCATGTATTTTATCAAAAAATCTTTACATGTTGCTTGAAAGAAATGCATTAAACACGATGATTGAGAAAGCATAAAGGTAAAAGAGTAAATAAAGGCATAGTAGACAAATGCGAACATGAGGGTAGAAAAATATCTTAATAAAAGTGGGAAATGCACTTGGTAAAATGTAACACTAATTATTACAGAAGAAAACTTAGGAAAAAGAGAGAGGGAAGAAGGGAACTTTTTAGGTCTAATAAGTATCTATAAAAACCCCAGAGAAAACATCAAACTTAAAGGTAAAACAATGAATACTTTCCCTCTGAGATCTGGAAGAAGACAGATATACACCCAAACACCACTACTGTTCAACTTTGCCCCTAAGGCCAAACTTTTAAAATAATTGAAAAAATAAAACTTGTAATTGTGGGAACAGAAGAACTAAAATTTTCACTATTCACAGGTGATTTAATTACAAATATAAAAAATATGAAATAACAAAATTGTAAGAATCAATAATTTACTTTAGCAAAATCACTGAATTTGTTAACATAAAATTATTGTATCTCTATATTTAAAAAAACAAATAAAAAAGTAAATTAATAAACAAAATATGCTATTAATTTTTGTTGTTCAGTAGCTAAGTCATATCTGACCCTTTGTGACCCTATGGATGGCAGGACGCCAGGCTTCCCTGTCCTTCACTATCTCCTGGAGTTTGCTCAAATTCATGTCCATTGAGTTGGTGATGCTATCTAACCATCTCATCCTACGTCACCCCTTTCTCCTTTTGCCTTCATCCTTTCCCAGCATCTGGGTCTTTTCCAATGAGTTGGCTCTTCACATCAGGTGACCAAAGTATTGGAGCTTCAGCTTCAGCATCAGTGCTTCCAATGAATATTTAGTGCTGATTTCCTTTAGGACTGACTGATTTGATCTCCCAGCAATCCAAAGAACTCTCAATAATCTTCTACAGCACCACAATTTGAAGCATCAATTCTTTGGCACTCAGTCTTCTTTATGGTCCAACTCTCACATCCGAACAAGACTGATGGAAATACCATAGTTTTGCCTATAGGCCTTTATACTAGAAGCATAATCTATCAGATTTGGAGGAATATATATCTACGGAAACATTTTCAAAACTCATATCTACAATATTATGAAACAAATTTAAAAAAACAATTAGAAAGATCATTATGTCTTGAGTTGACACCAAAAATACCAATTTTCCTCAAACTAATCTGTATATTGAATGAAATGGCTTGAAAATCCAATAAATATTTTTTGAGCATATGGGAAAACTGATTCTAAAATTTATGTGGAAATAAGAAAGGTTAAGAATAGCCAAGGCAAAAATAGGAACAGAAGCCAAGGACTTAACAACACCATATATCAATACCAGAGCTGTTGTGATTAAAGTAGTTTGTTATTGGAACATGCAAACAGAGTGAGCAAGGAGCAGAGAGGCCACGAACAGACCAGTACACTTAGAATCAATGGATTTATGATAAAGGTGCCAGTGAAATACAGTAGAAAAAGTATTGCTCCTTCCAATAAAGAATTGAAATGTGAAAATATGAGCAAAAAATTTGCAGAAGGTCCGTAACTCATTTATAATCTTCAAATGGCAATGGTCTTTGTAATCAGCACCCAAAATACAAAAGCTAAGAAAGACATATAAGGTAAATTTTAAGTGTTAACATTTTTAAAAGAGAAAAATTATAACTTTACAAGGGAAAAGCTGACCAATAGCTTCACAAATTACCCAGAGAAAGGGCCACTAAGAGAAGAGGGGGGAAAAAAAATGAATCAGGGCACAACTTTTCTTATGTTTAGGTAAACACATGCCCTTAAGAGATGAAAAATGAAGACATAAGTACCATAAGTATTCAACGACATTATCATTATTTTGGGGTTAATAATGACCAAACAGCACCCATCTCACACACTAGTAATCCTCAAAATTCTCCAAGCCAGGCTTCAGCAATACATGAACCACGAACTTCCAGATGTTCAAGCTGGTTTTAGAAAAGGCAGAGGAACCAGAGATCAAATTGCCAACATCCACTGGATCATCAAAAAAGCAAGAGAGTTCCAGTAAAACATCTATTTCTGCTTTTTGACTATGCCAAAGCCTTTGACTGTGTGGATCACAACAAACTGTGGAAAATTCTGAAAGAGATGGGCATAACCAGACTACCTGACCTGCCTCTTGAGAAACCTGTGTGCAGGTCAGGAAGCAACAGTTATAACTGGACATGGAACAACAGACTGGTTCCAAATAGGAAAAGGAGTATGTCAAGGCTCTATACTGTTACCCTGCTTATTTAACTTAAATTCAGAGTACATCATGAGAAACGCTGGGGTGGAAGAAGCAGAAGCTGGAATCAAGATTGTCAGGAGAAATATCAATAACCTCAGATATGCAGATGATACCACCCTTATGGCAGAAAGTGAAGAAGAACTAAAGAGCCTCTTGATGAAAGTAAAGAACGGGTGGAAAAGTTGGCTTAAAGCTCAACATTCAGAAAACTAAGATCATGGCATCTGGTCCCATCATTTCATGACAAATAGATAGGAAATAGTGGAAACAGTGGCTGACTTTATATTTTTGGGCTCCAAAGTCACTGCAGATGGTGATTGCAGCCGTGAAATTAAAAGACACTTACTCCTTCGAAGGAAAGTTATGACCAAGCTAGACAAGCATATTAAAAAGCAGAGATTTTACTTTGCCAACAAAGGTCCATCTAGTCAAGGCTATGGTTTTTCCAGTGATCATGTATGGACGTGAGAGTTGGACTATAAAGAAAGCTGAGTGCTGAAGAATTGATGTTTTTGAACTGTGGTGTTGGAGAAGACTCCTGAGAGTCCCTTGGACTGCAAGAAGATCCAACCAGTCCATCCTAAAGGAGATCAGTCCTGGGTGTCCATTGGAGGGACTGATGTTGAAGCTGAAACTCCAATACTTTGGCCACCTGATGCAGAGAGCTGACTCACTTGAAAAGACCCTGATGCTGGACAAGATTGAGGGCAGGAGGAGAAGGGGACAACAGAGGATGAGATGGTTGGATGGCATCACCGACTCAATGGACATGAGTTTCGGTAGGATCAGGGAGCTGGTGACGGACAGGGAGGCCTGGCGTGCTGCAGTTCATGGGGTGGCAAAGAGTTGGACATGACTCAATGACTGAACTGAATGACTAAATCATTAGTCTACCATTCAATTAGTTAAAAACTTTAACTACTGAATATTAGATGGTGATTTAGTTGCCTAGTCAGGTCCGACTTTTGCGACCCCAGGGACTGTAGCCTGCCAGGCTCCTCTGTCCATGGGATTTCCCAGGCAAGAATATTGGAGTGTGTTGCCATTTCCTTCTCCAGTTGATCTTCCCAACCCAGGAATCCAACCCAGTTTCCTGCATTGCAGGCAGATTCTTTACCAACTGAGCTACAAGGGAAGTCCTTGAATCCTACAAATTATAGTATCGCCATTTAAGAATGTGAGTATATTTGCCACAAAAGAAACAGTTTAGTAGATCAAGATTCTGCCATTTCCAATTTTACTTATCATATAATTTTTAAAATATGCTTTAGCTTTTCTACTAATTTATCTGAGGCTTATTGAAAAATCACTTGCAGAATTCAGGAATTTTAGAAAGTTGACAATTGAAACATTCATCTATCTTTAAACATATTTTAGACACCACTGTCTTATTAAATTACCAACTTCTTATAGCAATCATTTTGCTAATGAGAGGAAAAGCAAAAAAAATTTCTATGGCTAAAATGGAATACAGAAAAGATTTCTTAGCACTCCCACTGATATGCTTAAAATTATGATACTGGTGTCATATGTATAACATAAAATAGACCAGCTTAGTGACATGGTTATTTGTTAACTTGATTTCTGTGTCAACTTTGAGTTTCAATGTATTGTTATAAGAGGTTGACTTTTCTATATACAACTCACACATAACAACTGCTTTTTAAAATATTTGCTCTCAGGTTT